>NW_027513408.1:502500-610000 GCF_048772815.1 Callospermophilus lateralis
TTACATATAAGGATCTGCTGCCTGCACCATGCAAGTCACATGTCTTTGGAAGCCAATGGCAGATCCAGGTGGTCCTACCAAAAATATTTATTCACACACCTACAGTCCACTGCTCTACACTCACTACTCAGCAGGCTCCAACTTATTGGCATCTCTGTTCTACATCATTATCACGAAACCCAGTCAATCAAGGCCCTGTCTGGTACACTCATGATCAGCAACCGGACATCCACAGGTTCTCCAGTGCCACCTGGTCATGGGAATTTCAAAAGTTTCATGGTATTTATATCACCATTTTTCAAAGATGAAATTTGAGGCACTGTGGGTTTCAATTCATTCAGGAACCATTAAATGGTGAGGAAGCTCATTTAAATGAAAGCTCTGGAGAACTCTCACAGGCAAGCCTTTCCAAAGAGTGGCCAAAAGGTCACATGAATCCAGGACCATTGAGGTCTAAAATGTGAGGTCCATGAGTGTTTGGAATCTCAACTATGGCTGCAAAGTCTTTAAGAATAAAATATTGGGATATCGTGGCTTAGATTTCCCAAGCTCTGTGGAAAGCCATCCTGGGAATAGATCTCATTTTCCAAGGGCGATTCTCATGCATGGCCTCCTAAAATTGCAACACTATTTATTGCAATACTTCTCTGAGGTCAGTTCTAAAACTCAGTCTCTAAGGGGAATCATACCAGAGTTCAAGCCCAGGTGGACAAAGTCATCTCTTCCAACCACCACACAAATGACCACAGTTAAAACCAAAACACTCCCATATGGCCCTCATCTTCTTTTATATAGACACTCATCATAACCACTGGCTGGAGGTTTCCATGAGGTGCGCAGACCAAGACAGTGTCCTAAATATGTTCCCTTTCCTCTCATTTGCCTAAAGTCAGGGTGGCCTGGACACTTGCTGTGAACCTGGAGTAATCAAATACTCCTGTCATTAATTCAGGTCCACTTCTCCAATTTGAGGCCAACTGACCGTGGGGTTTAGAATCTTTATTTGAATTGGAGTCATGGAAAACCCAAGCACCTATAGCCTAGCCTCTGTAAGTTGGAAAAATTCATTTCACTCAAAGGATCCCTATTCTCACTTGATGGAGGTCAGGAACCTTACAGAGGAAGGCGAGAGACTTCATCCCAAAGACTGCTCTTTTGGCCATTTTGGTTTGGGATGCACACATGGGAAATTTCTTTAAATCCATCAGGTGTTGAGAATCTAAGCCACAGCTTCACACAGGGCCAAGGGGCTGATTCAGACAATCCCTTTCCAAAGCAATTAAGCAAAGAGCCACAGGTATACCCATTCATTTCCATTTGAAAACTGTTTTCTTCAGGCTTCACAAAGGGATGGCCTGAGTCAAAGACCTTCCTGACATTCAGTGCAACAGAACAATAGGTAAGCAAAAGGCCCAAAGCAGGGTTTCTCCACTGAGACTTTCCTGGTCACACTGATATCTGAGTTTTCTGAGATGCTCGCCATTCACTTCAGCTATCCAGTTCATGGCCATGTTACAGAGTTTGGAGGGGGTACATATCTTGGACACAAAACCATGGGCTTATTCTGGAGAGTGGCCAGAATTCAGGAAGAAAACAGGAAGTTAGAAAGATAGTAGGTGTTGCCCATCCATAAGGCAAGCTACAGTCCATTCATCAATTTGGCTGGATAAATGCTGTGAAGCTTTCTACTAGATAGGACACATCCATTGATGCATTTTTTTTAAGGTCTACAACCCCGGACACAATGTGATACACAGACATAGAAACACTCGCCTTGTCAAACGACTTACTAGAAACAGTCCACTCCAAACTAAACAAACCTACTTTTCTACCTATTCTAAGAACATGACACAAGACCACAAACTCATAACCACAAACAAAAAGGCACCTCCTTCGCCCAGGTAGGTCTGTGACTATCCGGAGTGTCCTCTGACTTGTGGGCCAATAATGTTCCCCCGAAATGGCCTGTCCTGTCTTAGATCTGGTCTCCTTGGCCAACTCCATGAAGTTGTCAGGAGCCAGCGGAGCCTCTACTTGCTTTCTCAGGAAAAGCTCTGCTTCAGAGCTTTCTTGCATTTGGCCTTCCTCACATCTGTAGGTACCAAGAAAGACTGACTCTGTCTTTGTAAATCCAAACAAGTGAGACCACTGGGACTGGGACTGGGACTGGCTATGGGTGCCTGGCATCCTGGATCCCAAGTTCAGAGAGTTCCATCACCACTGAAGTGTGATGGAACTGTTTTTAGTTCCTCCTTCAGGAACTGAATGAGGTCACTCTCTTGGCAACCACTTTGTCCAAACGTTGCTTCCAAGGTTCCCATGAGATGGAGGCTGGCCCTAATTCCTGTGACACTTTAACAAGTTTGAATTGTATATCAACCATAATCTCCCAGGAACAAATCTACACACAGGCCTGGGTTGGCTCATGTTCTCTGCTTTAAGAATAGAAGCTGATTCAGACACAACCCTTTATCCTGACCAAGCCGTTTGCCATGGAAGATGCCTTTTGCTCTCTCAGGTCCTTCATAGCTGCCTACATATTCTCCAGGGATCATTTCGCCATGGACATTTGAGGTTATCACCAGGTGGAAGATCCATTACATTCCAGTATTATAAGACCAACTCTTTCCCTGCTTTTCTGTAAAGTAAGATTGAGGGAATACTGTATGGTTAGGGTTAATAACAGGTTCGATTTGGGTTAGGAATCATTTTGCTGGGTGAATAATGGTATTGGGAACCTGCGATATTTATAACAATATAGAGGTGAAATGTATGCATGAAAACAGAAATATAAGTATGATTTGAAGCCCAGAAGGGCATTGGGCCCTTGCTTGGGATACTTAGCATTGAATTAACTTCTGAACAGATGTCTCAGATAAATCGATATACAATGGCATATGACCTTGTACCTTGGATGATTGAATGTAGAAAAGAACATCCAGTCAAAAAGGGATAGTCAGTAGGATTAGAAAGATAGTAGTTAGGATTAGGAAGAAGAGTGCATGTAGAATTTGCAACAAAAGTTCTTTAGCAATAGGTTTTCGGTTAGAGAATGAATTTAAATGTCAGCACATGTGAAGAGTCAGTCACAATGATGAAATTGGGAAAATATGTAGGAAAGCAGATATAAATAGAGACATTAGGTAATCAGGCAAAGTATATAGTGAGTGATAGGATTAGACATTTTCAACAGGGTTGAGGTTGAATATATTATCTTAGGAAGAAACAAATATGTAGTCTCCAATAGGATTTACATTTGAGAGCATTAGGCAACCTGGACATGATATTTTTAGTAATCCATGTTCACTTTCCATTTAGGCTTTGGTACAATCATAAATGTGAACTTTGAATTCTGTGCCCAGAATATTTCTGTGATTAAATATATATATATATATATATGTAGATCATTTGACATGAGTATTTCTCCACCATTATTAGGAGCAATATTGACTGACTACTACTGACTGATAGGTATAGATTCTTTATGTGATTTGGCGTCATGAGAAAACCCAAGCACCTCTTCATGGCTTGAAGAACTCATTTGACCCAAAGAGCCACAAGTGATGCTCATTCATTTCCATTTGAAAACAGCTTTCTTCAGGCTTCACAAAGGGGTGACCTGAGGCAAAGAACTTCCTGATATTCTGGGCAACAGAACAATAGGTAAGCAAATGGCCCAAAGCAGGGTTTCTCCACTGAGACTTTCCTGATCACACTCTCCCAGCTCACGTGTAAAGTTAGATTGAGGGAAAAGTCTATGGTTAGCGTTAATAACATATTCAATTTTGGTTAGGAATCATTCTGAAGGATGAATAATGGTATTGGGAGACTGGGATATTTACAAGAATATATAGGTGAAATACAAGTATGAAAACAGAAATCTAGGTACAATTTGAAGCCCAGAAGGGCATTGGGCCCTTGAGTGGGTTACTTAGCTTTGAGTTATGTCCTGCCCAGATGTCTCAGATAAATGGATATTCAATGGCATAGGACCTTGTACCTTGGATGATTGAATGTTGAAGAGAACATCCAATTAAAAAAAGAAAGTCCGTAGGATTAGGAAGATAGTTGCTAGGTTTAGAAACAAGAGTGAGTATAGGATTTGGACAAAAAGTTCTCTAGCAATAGGTTTTCAAGTAGAGAGTGAATGTAAATATCAGCACATGTGAAGAGTCAGTCACAATGAGAACTGGGGAAAATATGTAGGAAAGCAGATGTCAATAGAGACTTTAAGAAATCAGGCAAAGTTTAAAGTGAGGGATAGGATGAGATATTTTCAACAGGCTTGAGATTGAATATATAATCTTAGGAAGAAACAAATATATAGTCAACAATAGGATTTACATTTGAGAGCATTAGGCAACCTGGACATGGATGTTTTTAGTAATGCATGCTCACTTTCCTTTTAGGCTTTGGTACAATCATAAGAGTGACCTTTGTTTTCTGTGTCCAGAATGTTACTGTGATAAAATGTATATGTAGATTAGGTGACATGAGTATTTCTTCCACCATTACTGGGAGCAATATTTTGAAGACGTATAAATTCGTATTGGGGGAACAAAGAGGTGTACCATGTGTCTATGAATATAGAAATAATGCATGAATAGACCATACTGTGAACAAATAATGTAACTGGTTCCAACTTTAAATAATTGATTTAATTAATATCTGAAAATGTAAAGGAAATCTTAAATTGATATACATACATTCATTATAACCAGTCATAAATCTAAAGGTAATATTAGGGTTATGGTTTATCAAGAAGAATGTGTGAGTTTTGCTTCAAAAGTGATTATGGAAATCGAAAATAATGTGTTTGAAAAGAAGTCTCATGAAAAGACCAGTCAAAAAATCTGGAGGAATATATGTGTTCTGAAGCAGGAAGTGATTGAAATTGAAACAAATGCCTATAAATTTGTGAACTTGTGGATGAAATATATATCCTATGATGTGCATAAACTGAGAAAATAGTAATGTACCACTGTTGAATAAAAATGAACCGGAAAATACACATCATGTCCCATAGGAAACTACTTGCATTGATATTAAACTGGGTATTACTGTAGACATATTAGGATTTGTATGCACCATCCACTGAAGTTATCTTTCAGTACTAGGTAACAAATATGTATTTCAGGTTGATGAATATTTCTGAGAATTATCTTGTGAAAAGTTGATCATAAATCCACATACATGAATATGAATGATTTTAAGGAGTGTATAATAAGACTCATATATTTCATATTTTGAAAAATTTGTAGAGTGTGTATTCCAATCAAAATTCATCATGAAATATATATGTCATCCACAGATGCAAAAATATTTATTTCACTGAAAATGGTTTTATGTATAATGTGGTTCTACTAGGAAGCTCACCCATATTTTGAATTTTCAGTTCCAACAATGTTTAGGAGGAGTGATCTCTTCTCATAATTTGTATCTGCCAAGTCAGCCACCTCACAAAAATGTACATGTGATAACAGATAGGATACTATATGTGCATATAAAAATACATGTGCTGAATAGGCTACAGAGAAATGAGACAGGAATTTGTTGAGAGCCACAGCTGAAGGGGCCCCAGCAAACTTCCAGCTGCCAGCAAATTTCCAGCTGCCGGCTGATTATTGGCTCACAGCGACCTCAGCATCATCTAGCTGATTGGCTCCTCTGTGGTGATGCTCATTGGGCTGTTTCCCTGCCCTTTCAGACCATGGAGCTGCTCCTTGGGGAACTTTTTTGGCTCCACCCAGCCAATCGGCCTCAAGAGCAGTAGGATTGTGGCTGGTGGAGAGGCTTGTGTGTGTGAGAGAGACTTTACAAGGAAGCCAGTAGTGGCAGTTGGGCTCTGAGGGTTTTTCCTGAGGAGTTGTTTTGTTTGCCGTGTGTGGTTCTAAAAATAAAGTTATTTTTTTTTTTTTTGACAAGTGGCTCCTGAATCATGCCCAGCCAGACTGCAGCATTTGGTGGCTCACATGGGGAACGACTGAGGGTAAGTGATAAGGTAAACTGCTTGCCCCTGTGGGCAAGGTGAAAGGATGGGTAGCCATTTTAAGATGACTCCTTTGTTTTGCTTCACTTTTGTTTTAAGTTGCCTGTTCCTGGAGATGAGTGGGACGGAAGAAAAACCACTCACATCTGAGAAAAAACTATTTACGTCTGAGGAACAGATAGGTATAAAGGACGGATGCACATGTCAGGAGGATAGAAAGGCTATAATGACTTTTTGTTGTTCCCTTTTTAATTCATTCTGTCTCAGTTTTGTTTGGCGTCATCTTGTTGGGTTGTATTATAATAGAAATACGGGATCAGAAATTAGTAAAAAACAAACTGAAAGAGTGTTAAATAAATTGTTAGAGAAAGGAGGCATCTCAGAAATATCAAGGACAGTCAGGGCATTTGTTGATACAATACAAAAATGTAGCCCATGGCTTTTGAAGAAGGAGTCATTAAATATATCACAATGGAACCGTCATGGTGAAGATTTAAAAGGATTAGAAAAGAGCAGCCGAGGGACTATGCCAGTTGGCACATTGCCATTGTGAACGTTCATATCTGGTTTGCTTAGTCCAAAGCCTTCAGTTCAAACAAAGATAGAGGAACCAAGTTTAGAGCATAAAAAGCAATCAGGGGCAAAGTTAAAAAAGGAGACTGCTACTAACACCTTTCTGTCACCAGAGGATGTAAATGTCCAACTAACAAGGCCACCTCCATGTGCTGGGAGGCCCCCAACCCCAACAGTTGATAGTTCGGATCCTGAGACAGGATCTCAAGTATTAACATGCCCTGTATTTGAGGTAGAAGGGCAGCGAATTCACCATGCTTTAAATTTCAAAATAGTGAAGCTGCTAAAAGAGGCTGTAACAACATATGGTCCTCAAGCACACTTCATTGTAAGCTTGGTCGAATCCATTAACACCTTGAACATGACGCCAGCAGATTGGGCTAATATGTGTAAAGCTGTGCTAAATGGAGGTCAATACCTATTATGGAAGGTTGTCAATGAGGAATTTTGCAAAGAGATGTCTAGGCGAAATGCAGCAGCTGGTTATCCTCAGAGAAATCTAGATTTGTTGTTAGAAAAGAGACCTTATGAGGATCAGCAACAACAAATTCCATATGATCCTGGCATATACGCACAAATTGCTGTAGAGGCAGTTAGGGCATGGAAGACTTTACAAGGACATGGAGGTTTACAAGGTCACTTATCTAAGGTAAAACAAGGAGCTAATGAATCTTACGCTGGATTTGTAGATAGGCTTATTGAAACAGCTACAGAGTTTTTGGAAATACAGAACAAGCAATGCCATTATTAAAACAACTGGCTTATGACCAAGCGAATCATTGCTGCAGAGGTATCATTAGACCATGGAAACATGAAGATTTAAACACATTTATTAAATTTGGTAGAGACATTAATGAACTAGAGCAAGTCGTGGCAGCTGCAATAAAACAGGCTTTAGATGCCAGAGACATTAATGAAAAAGGGCAAATTGTGGCAGCTTTAGTAAAACAGGCTTTAGAAGACAGGCCAAGAACATGCTACAATTGTCAACAAACAGGACTTTTTAAAAGGAATTGCCCCATAGGAGGAGGGTTTAACAAAACTAGGTATCAAAGGACTAGAATACCGGGTATTTGGCCACGATGACGTAGAGGGAGATATTGGGCTAATGAATACCATTCTCAAACCACCATAGAGGGTACTTCATTATCAAAAAACAAACAAGCACCAGGTGTTTATCCACGATATCATGAAGAAAGGCATCCGGCTCCATTGCCAAAAAATGGACAGGGGGGCCCAATGCTCTGGGGCCCGAAACCGCAAATATATGGAGCACTGGAGGAAACCAGCAACCCCATCAGTGTAGTGCCCACGACACATTGTTCATCAGATCCCTCATCAGACAAACCAGAGGGAGCACAGGGTTGGACATCTGTGCCTCCGCCAGATCAATACTAACTCCAGAGATGGGAGTTCAAATCATTCCCACAGGGGTGAAACGACCTCTTCCAAAAGAACAGTAGGCTTATTATTGGGATGCAGCTCTTCTACTCTAAAAGGACTTATGATGAGTCCTGGGGTAATTGATCCCGATTATGAAGGTGAAATAAAAATTATAGCCAGTTCTCCAAAGGGTATATCAGTAATTTCTCCAGGAGATAGAATAGCACAATTACTAATAATACCCAGCCCACATGATAAATTTTACAGTTATGCTGTAGAAAGGGGTTCCAAGGGATTAGGCTCCACAGGTGTAGATTGGGCTATGCTTTCTTTAAATTTATATTCTCACCCCATGCTAAAACTAAATATTCAAGGACATGAATTCAATGGGCTACTGGATACAGGTGCAGACCTTAGCATCATCTGTCGTCAAGAATGGCCAAAACATTGGCCATTACAACAAGCCACTCAAATGCTTCGAGGCCTAGGAGTGGCGACTAATCCCCATAAAAGTGCAACGGTATTAGATTGGAAGGATCCTGAAGGATGTGAAGGAACTATACAGCCATATGTATTGGAACATCTTCCCGTAAATTTATAAGGATGAGATGTCCTAGATCAATTAGGTTTGACATTAACAAATAACATCAATCAAAATTCACCCACTATTATGGCTAGACAAGATTTTAGGAAAGGAAAAAGATTAGAAAAGCAAGAACAAGGTATAGCAACACCAATACAAAAAGATCAAGGAACAGATAGATATGGGTTGGATTTTCAGAAAGGGCCACTGAGACAATAAATATTACTTGGAAATCAGAAAGACCAGTATGGGTTCCTCAGTGGCCCCTGACTAAAGAAAAGATACAAGTAGCCCATGACCTGGTCAAACAACAATTAGCGGAAGGACATATACAACCTTCTGTGTCTCCCCATAATACTCTCATTTTTGTCCTTAAAAAGAAATCTGGTAAATGGAGATTATTGCAAGATTTAAGAGCCATTAATAATGGGATGGTTATTATGGGACCTGCTCAATCAGAGATTCCTCAATTGTGTGCTTTGCCAAAAACTTGGTATGCTTTCGTTGTAGATATTAAAGCTCGTTTTATTTTCAATTCCAATTCATCCTGAGGATATTCCAAGTTTTGCATTTACTATACCTGCACTGAATCATGAAGAACCTGACAAGAGATATGAGTGGAAAGTACTCCCTCAAGGGATGGCTAACAGCCCAACTATGCGTCAAATTTATGTTAACAAAGTAATCCAGCCACTTAGAAATCAAATTCCTGAAATACAAATTTTTCACTATATGGATGATGTATTATTAGCACACAAAGTTAAAAACACATTGCTAGAATGGTATGCCACACTTACAAACGTATTAAAAAATTATAACCTAGAGATAGCAATAGGTAAAATACAATTAAATTTTCCAATTAATTATTTAGTAGCTCTATTATCCTCAACCATGGTCAGTCAACCAAAAATTCAAATACGAGTAGATCAACTCAAATCAATTAATGACTTTCAAGAGTTATTAGGAGACTTAAATTGGATAAGGCCTCATCTAGGTATACCAACAGGAGAGTTGGGACCTTTATTTGATATCCTAAAAGGACCATGAGATCCAAATTCACTCAGAATGTTAACGCCTGAAGCAAGAAAAGCAATAAAAATCATTGAAACTTATATGGGAAATATGCTTTTGGATAGAGTTGATATAATTTTGCATTTATTATTTATTGTACTAACAACAAAAAAAATATTTCTACAGGAGTATTTTGGGAAGAAGGTCCATTATTATGGATACATTTATCTTATTCTTCTAACACTATTATTACTTGCTATCCTGAGGCTGAGGGAGAATTAATACTCATAGGAATAAAAGCAGCAAAAAGAGTGTGTGTGGAATTTCACCCAATAAAATTATTACTCCATATACTATGAATCAAATTGATGAATTAGCTAATTAGTTAAATACTTGGGCAATAATCGTGTGTAAATCTAATGTTTCATTTGATAACCACTTACCATCTTATCTTTTATTGTCTTTTTGGTCATCGCATCCTGTAATTTTTCCAAAAATGACAAGAAAACACCTATCATGAATGCTCCAAATATATTCACCGATGGGTTAAATAATGGTACAACAGCAATAGTTACACCTGATCCAACTTTTATATTTTTAGTACCAAAACAATCAGCTCACAAGGTAGAGCTTAGTACAGTATTACAAGCTTTTGTGATTTTTTAAAGATTCTGTATTTAATTTATTTTCCGATAGTCAGTATATAGTTAATGCTATAGTATCCCTTGAAGATGCTGGTAGGATTTCCCCTTTCTCTACTGTTTTCTCTTTGCTTTCCACTATACAAAGTCTAATCTGGGACAGAAAAGATCCATTCTTTATAGGACTTATCAGGGCACATACAGGATTGCCTAAAGCCCTTAGTTTGGGCAATGATTTAGCAGATAAAACTACAATTGACATACATACATATTTTCTTTACACTAGAAGAAGCAATAAATTTTCTTAAAAAGTTCCATGTCAATGCTTATACTTTACAAAAGCATTTCAAAAATCTAAGGAACATCTAGACAAATTATAAAACAATGTCAAAATTGTGTGACCTTTTTACCACAAGTTAATCTTGGAGTCAATTCTAGAGGATTGATACCTAACCATATTTGGCAGATGGACGTCACACACTTGCCAGAATTTGGTAAATTAAAATATTTGCATGTTACAGTTGATATTTGTTCTGGATTTTAATGGGCTCCCTTCATGCTGGAGAAAAAAACTAAAGATGTTATAGCTCATTGCTTACAAAATTTTGCCACTGTGGGCATTCCAAAACAGTTAAAAACAGATAATGCCCCCGGTTACACTTCTAACTCTTTTAAACAATTTTGCTCATCATTTGGCATTACTCATATAACAGGAATCCCATACAATCCACAGGGACAAGGCATAGTTGAAAGAGCACATCAAACAATAAAAATGTACTTATTAAAGCACAAAGACGGAATTGAGAAGGGGTATATATTCCCCAAAGATAAACTTAAATTAACGCTTTTTACTCTAAACTTTTTAATCTTGGATTCATCAGGACTTAGTGCTGTGGAAAGGCATATGTTTCAAAAAAATGTGCATAAGCCCAAGGTCCTTTGGAAGGATATTCTAATAGGACAATGGAAAAGTGTTGACCCAGTAATTGTCTGGAGTTGGGCGTCTGTTTGTGTGTTTCCACAGGAAGAACAGCAGCTGATTTGGATTTTGGAGAGATTAACTAAAGTCCTGACCCAGTGATTGTCTTTAGTCAGGGGTCTGTTTGTGTGTTTCCACAGGAAGAACAGCAGGCAATATGGATTCCAGAGAAATTAACTAAAGTGATTTCTATAGACCAAAAAGAAGATGATTTGGCTCAAATTCATAACAGCTGATATCCAAAACTCCAGTTTGGCTATCCTTACATCTGCGACAGAACCAGGATGCTTTTTTCAATATCTATTTTATTATTGCCCTTTCCCACATCATGAAGTTCTATTTTTTATTTTATTTTTTTTTTTGAGCTCATACAGACCTAGGTTAATGTTTTGCTGATCAGTTCTATTTTTTGACTATAGAGTTTTTAGACATTCCAATGGTGATTTCACCTGTAAAAAGTTATAAGGCCTTTACCATTATGTTATGTGTTGTATATATTATATTATTTGTGCACACTTGTGTTTTGTGTTTTATGTTTGAATGTACATATATCCATATATCATATATGATGTGCGCTCATGAAAAAATGAATCCAATTTTTTTTTTTATTCACGTGATTTAAATAGTTTAATTTAAATTGGGTAAACAACTGTTGAGGATTGTTTTAATATGTGAACAAAAAAAGGAGTTTAGCAGAACTGTTTGTTGACTTTCACCTTTCCTTTTCATTATATTTAATAATTCTCTTCGAGATAATGTAAATTGTTAAGATAATTGGGTTTTTTAGTGCCTTCTGGAATGGTAAGTAATTTTTTCTTTAGCCATTATTGCCAGAATTCCAATCTTCAACCCAGTGCTGGTGAAGACAAAGATAAAACCAATCTACAGCTTCTGCAATAGCCATCACTGAACTGCTTGCAGAACTTGCCTGGAATATATATCACTTGTATGCATTGTGAACTAACATGTATGCATTGTGAACTATCTGTTGGTGCAGCGACTTGTGGTAGTGTTGGGGTAATTTTGCTGATGCTCTCATTGGTGGTACAAATTTTCCAATAGGAGACATCAATTGGCTTGGTCTATCTTCCCTATTCTCACTTTATAGAGGTCAGGAACCTTACAGAGGAAGGCGAAAGACTTCATTTGCAATGACTGTACTTTCGGCCATTTTGGTTTTGGATGCACACATGGGATCTTTGTTTAGATCCATAAGGGGCTGAGAATTTAATCAACAGCCTCACACAGAGCTAAGAGGCTGATTCAGACACATCCCTTTCCAAAGCAATTAAGCAAAGAGCCACAGGTGATTTCCATTCATTTCCATTTGAAAACTGTTTTCTTCAGGTTTCACAAAGGGGTGGCCTGAGGCAAAGAACTACCTGACATTCAGGGTAACAGAACAATATGTAAGCAAAAGTCCCAAAGCAGGGTTTATCCACTGAGACTTTTCTGGTCACAGTGATCTGAGTTTTCTGAGCTTTTCGCCATTCACTTCAGCTATCCAGAACATAGCCATGTCACAGAGCTTGGAAGTGATTCATATCTTGGACACAAAACCATGAGCCTCTTCTGGAGAGTGGCCAGAATTCAGGAAGAAAACAGCAACTTAGGAAATTAGCAGGTGTTGCCCATCGATAAGGCAAGCCAAAGTCCATACATAAATCGGGCAGGATGAATGCTGGGAAGCTTTCTACCAGACAGGACACATCCATTGAATCATTCTCTTTTCTAATGTCTACAACCACGGACACAGTGCGATACACAGACATAGAAACAGTCGCCTTGTCAAATGACTTATTAAAAACAGTTCACTACAAACCAAACAAACCACCTTTCCTACATATTCTCAGAATATGAGACAAACCAAAAAAACACACCCACATAACAAAGGCACCTCCTTCCCTCAAATGGGTCTGTGACTATCCGGAGTGTCCTCTGACTGGTGGGCCACACTATGTTCCCCTGAGATGGCCTGTCCTGTATGAGATTAGGTCTCCTTGGTCAACTCTGTGAACTTGTCAGAAGCCAGGGGTGAGCCTCTACCTGCTTGCTCAGAAAAGGCCCCTCTTGAGAGCTTTCCTGTTATTTGGCCATTCCCACATCGGTAGGTATCAAGAAAGATTGACTCTATCCTTGGAAAATCAAAACAAGTGAGACCACTAAGACTGGGACTTGGACTGGCTCTGGGTGCCTGGCTTACTGGATCTAAGTTCAGAGAGTTTGATCACCACGGAAGTGACGTAAGTCACTTCCTTCAGGAATTGAATGAGTTCACTGCCTTGGCAACCACTTTGTCCTAAGAGTTGACTCCAAGGGTCCCATGAGATGGAGGCTGCCCCTGCTTCCTGTGACACTTTCACAAGTTAGAATGGTATATCAACCATAGGCACACAGGAACAGCTCTCCACAAAGGCCTGGTTTGGTCCATCTTCTCTACATTAATAAGAGAGAGGCTGATTCATACATATCCCTACATCCTGACCAGGTTGTTTTCCATGGAAGATGACTTTTGCTCTCTCAGGTCTTTCATAGCTGCCTACAACTTATCCAGGTGTCATTTATGTAGGACATTTGAGGTTCTCAACAGGTGGAAGATCGCCTACATTCCTGTATTGAAATACCAACTCCTTCCCTGCTCTTCTGTAAAGTTAGATTGAGGGAAGAGTGTATGATTAGGGTGAATAACAGGTTCGATTTGGGTGAGGAATCATTCTGAGGGTTGAATAACAGTATTGGGAACCTGCGATATTTACAAGAATATATAGGTGAAATATAAGTATGAAAACAGAAATCTAGTTAAGATTTGAAGCCGAGAAGGGCATGGGAACTTGATTGGGATACTTAGCGTTGAATTACGTTCTGAACAGATGTCTCAGATAAATCGATATACAATGGCATAGGACCATGTACCTTGAATGATTGAATGTAGAAGAGAACATCAAGTCAAAAAGGAATACTCGGTAGGAACAGGAGATAGTAGTTTTAGGAAGAAGAGTGAGTATAGGATCTGGACCAAAAGTTCTTTAGCAATATGGTTTCAGTTGAGAGTGAATGTAAATGTTAGCACATGTGAAGAGTCAGTCACGATGATGAACTGGGGAAAATATGGAGGAAAGCAGATATTAATAGAGACATTAGGAAATCAGGCAAAGTATAAACTGAGTCATAGGACTAGACATTTTCAACAGGGTTGAGTTTGGATATATAATGTTAGAAAGAAACAAATATGTAGTCACCAATAGGATTGACATGTGAGAGCATTAGGCAACCTGGACATGGGTGCATTTAGTAATCCATGCTCATTTTCCATTTAGGCTTTGGTACAATCATAGGAGTGACCTTTGTTTTATGTGTACAGAATATTACTGTGATAAAATGTATATGTAGATCAGGTGACATGGGTATTTCTTCCACCATTTCTGGGAGCACTATTTTGAAGAAATATAAATTAGTATTGGGGGTACAAAGGGTATACCCTGTGTCATAGAATATATTGATAATGCATCAATTGACCATCATGTGAATAAATAATATAACTGGTTCCACTTTAAATAATGGATTGAATTG
The DNA here is from genome assembly GCF_048772815.1 of Callospermophilus lateralis. Classification (NCBI taxonomy): domain Eukaryota; kingdom Metazoa; phylum Chordata; class Mammalia; order Rodentia; family Sciuridae; genus Callospermophilus; species Callospermophilus lateralis. Next base: position 517,230 of record NW_027513408.1, read on the forward strand.
ATATCTGAAAATATATAAGAAATCTAATATTGATATACAGTCATTCATTCCAACGAGTTATACATCTAATGGTAATATTAGGGTTATGGGTTATCATGAAAGGTGTGTGGGTTTTGCTTTAAAAGTGATTACGGAAATCGAAAATAATGTGTTTGGAAAGAAGTCTCATGAAAATATCAGTCAAGAAACATGGAGAAATACATGTGTTCTGAAGCAGGAAGTGACTAAAAGTGAAACAAATGCCTATCAATTTGCTAACTTGTGGATGAAATATGTATCCTATGATGTGCATAAACTGAAGAAATAGCAATGTACCAGTGTTGAATAAAAATGAACTTCAAAATACACATCATGTCCCATAGTAATCTACTTGAATTGATGTTAAACAGGGTCAGTTACTGTAGAAATGTTAGGATATGTATGCAACATTCAACGAAGTTAGTTTTCAGTACTAGGAAACAAGTATGTATTTTAGGTGGATGAGTATTTCTGAGAATAATCTTGTGAAAAGTTGATTATAAATCCACATACATGAATATAAATGAATTTAGGGAGTCTACAATAAGACACATGTTTCATATTTTGAAAAATCTAGACAGAGTGCATATATATACATATATGTATATATATATATATATATATATATATATATATATATATATATATATATATATATATATATATATATATATATATATACATATATATATACACACACACACACAGAGAGACATTAAAAATTGCAATATATATGCCAATCGAAATTTATCGTGAAATATATATCATCATCAGATCCAAAAATATTAATTTCACTGAACATGCATTTATGTATAAGGTTGTTCAAATAGGAAGCTCACCCATGGGTTGTATTTTCAGTTCCAACAGCGTTTACGAGGAGTGGTCATTTCTCACAATTTGTATCTGCCAATCAGCCTCCTCATGAGACTGTATGTGTGATAACCAGGTAGGATTCTATATGTGCATATAAAAACACATGTTCTGAATAAGCTAGAGAGAATGGGAGACAGTAATTTACATATTTGTTAACTTTAAAAACACACGGAAAACTATTTCAATTAAAAATTGACTAGATTTATTACTCCTACCCTATATAATGCAAAAGCAAGTCCAACTATACACCATGCCTCCTATGAAATGCTTGTATTTCTATTTTGTTTGAGTTATTTTTCTCCATCATATTAGGATTAGTAGTCAGAGTCTATTAGGATATGGGTTAATGTCAGGGATTCAGTATTTCAAATAAATGCTGCACACAAATTTTTGCACTCTCATACAGAAAAATGCCTTGACATTACCCTCGCCTGAAGTAAGACACAATTAGAGGAGAAGAGTTAAAAATTCTGTGAATCCATATCTGGAATGGAATACACTCAGGAGTTCACAACCTTGGAGGTGGTAGAGGAGTTTCCAAAAGTAAGGGACAGGGTAAACACTCAACAAACATGGAGCTCTGCTGGCCTAAAGACTTCTTGAGAAACTGCCTCTGAGGTTGCGCACTTGAAATATAAGTATTTGTCAGGAGCTTCCTTTGTAGTGAGACCATCAAAGCTGGGTGTGCATGTATGTGACCTGGAGGACATAGTTTCTTATTTTCCACTGAACATGAGGCAGCAGTGCTGATTTCTCTCTATGTAGGTTAACAGTGTCCACTGGGGGCTAAGTTTCTCTCTGTGTGGACTGTGAAGCCATTTGGTCATCCTCCACTTTTCGTGGTATTTCTTACTGCTGCACTGGGAGTTTGTTATTTGCTTCACGAAATACAAGTAGTTCACCTGGTACAGTGCTGGAGGGAGTTCTGTCACCTGTGGTGGGTAAGGGTCTGCAAGAGGATGCACCAACCATGCTTCTATCCCACATAGCTTTTCCCTTGACCATAGCATCCTGATTCTGAACATTGCCCTGAAACCTCTCCAAATAACAAGATGCCTTTACATATAAGGGTCTGCTGGCTGCACCATGTCAGTCACAAGCCATTTGGAAGACAATGGAAGATCCCCATTGCCCCACCACAGATGTTTTATCACACACCTGCCCTCCACTGCTCTATGCCCACTACTCAGAAGGCTCCAACTTACTGGCATCTCTGTTCTACACCATTTGCATGAAACCCAGTGAATCAAGGCACTGTCTGTTATACTCATGATCAGAAACCGGACATCCAAACTTTCTCCAGTGGTACCTGGTCCTGGGAATTTCAAAAATTTCATGGTATTTATCTAGCCATTTTTCAAGGATGAAGTTGGAGGCACTGTGGGTTTCAATTCATTCAGGAACCTTTAAATTTTGAGAAAGCTGATTTCAATGAAATCTCTATAGAACTCTCACAGACAAGGCTTCTCAAAGAGTGGCCAAAAGGTCACATGAAACCAGGCTCATTGAAGTCTACAGTGTGAGTTTCATGTGTGTTTTGACTCTCAACTATGGCTGCCAAGTCATTCAGAATAAAATCATGTGATATCCTGGCTGAAATTTCCAATGCTCTGTGGAAAGTCACCCTGGGCCTAGATCTCAGTTTCCAAGGGCAACTCTCATGTGTGGCCTCTTATAATCCCAACACAATTCATGACACCTCTTCTCTGAGTTCAGTTCCAGAACTCAGTGTCTAAGGGGAATCACACCAGAGTTCACACCCAGGCGGACCCAGTCTGTTAGGGTAAAAGAAATTGAAGTTAAAGTGTAAAATAGCGGGTGTTGTAAAGTTTCTAAGCTGCTAAGCCTGAGTTAAAATGTAAAGGACCAGGTATTGTTAAGTTCCCATGCTAAACCTAAAACCTGAAATTCCTGTAGCTGTTAGGACAATTCCTTTCACTGCCCATTAAATATTCCCCCTGACCATCCAGTTGTTTAATAATCTAGGACCCTGTGCAGCTTGGCACCTAAGCATATCAGGGCCCAAACCAATCAGTTTGAATGTACCCCCCTCCTTAGGATCGACCTATCACCCCCGCCCAACCTGATTCCACCAATGAATGTGCTAATCAAGTTTGAGAGTTGTTGTTCGATTTTCCGGCTGATCAAGATGATTTCCTCTGATATATATAAAGCCTCTGCCTACCCAAAAAGTGTACTGAAGCACTGCTTAACCTCTTCTCGGGGATCTGGGCCGCTGTTGCTTGTTGAGTGAGCATAGAGCCCCAGCGAACTGAATTGGATCCTCAATAAATCCCCATTGCTGTTGCATGAGCCAGTCTCTTGGTAGTCTCTTCCTCCGACGTCTGCTGGAATCTTACAAGTCATCTCTTCCAACTGCCACACAAATGACCACAATTAAAACCAAAACACTCCCACATGGCCCTCATATTCTTCCATATAGACACTCATCATATCCTCTGGCTAAAGGTTTCCATGAGGGGCGCAGCCCAAGACAGTGTCCAAAATAAGCTCCCTTGCCTCTGGTTTGCCTAAAGTCAGGGTGGCCTGGACAACCTTCCTGTGAACCAGGAGTGGTCAAATAGGCCTGCCATTAATACTACTTCGGTTCACCAATTTGAGGCCTACTGACTGTGGGGTTTAGATTCTTTATGTGAATTGGAGTAATCAGAAAACCCAAGCACCTATGGGCTAGCCTCTGCAGGGTTTTAAGAACTCAATTGACCCAAAGGATCCCTATTCTCACTTGATGGAGGTCATGAACCTTACAAAGGAAGGTGAGAGACTTTATCCATAATGACTGCTCTTTTGGCCAGTTTGGTTTGAATGCATACATGGGATCATTCTTTAGATCCATCAGGTGCTGATAATCTAAGCCACAGACTCACAAAGGGCCAAAAGGCTGAATCAGACACATCTCCTTCCAAAGAAATTAAAAAAAGAGCCACAGGGGATGTCCATTCATTTCCATTTGAAAACTGTTTTCTTCAGGTTTCAAAAAGAGATGGCCTGAGGCAAAGACCTTGCTGACATTCAGGTCAACAGAACAATAGGTAAGCAAAAGGCCCAAAGCAGGGTTTCTCCAATGAGACTTAAATGGTCACTCTGATATCTGAGTATTCTGAGATGCTCGCCATTCCCTGCAGATATCCAGTACATGGCCATGTCACAGAGCTTGGAGGTGGTACATATCTTGGACAAAAAAACATGAGCCAATTCTGGAGATTGGAAAAAATTCAGGAAGAAAATTGGTAATTAGGAAGATAGTAGGTGTTGCCCATCCTTAAGGAAAGCCGCAACCCATTCATAAATTGGGCAGGTTGAATGCTGGGAAGCTTTCTACTAGACAGGACAAATACATTGATGCATTCTCGTTTCTAATGTATACAACCACGGACACAGTGGAATACACAGACATAGAAACACTCGCCTTGTCAAACGACTTACTAGAAACAGTACACTCCAAAAAAAAAAAAAACTAACCGCCTTTCCTACCTATTCTCAGAAGATGAGACAAAATCATAAACCCACAACCACAACCACAAAGTCACCTCCTCCCCCAAGTAGGTCTGTGACTCTACGGAGTGTCCTCTGACTGGTGGGCCATACAATGTTCCCCCGAAATGTCCTGTCCTGTCTCAGATCTGGTCTACTTGGCCAACTCTTTTAAGTTGTCAGAAGGGAATTTTGAGCCACTACCTGCTTTCTCAGGAAAGGCCCCTATTCAGAGCTCTCCTTGCTTTTGGCATCATAATATCAGTAGGAACAAAGAAAGACTGACTCTGTCTTTGGTAAATCCAAGCAAGTGAGCCCACTGGGACTGGGACTGGGACTGGCTCTGTGTGCCTGGCTTCCAGGATCCCAAGTTCAGAGAGATCCATCACGAAGGAAGTGAGGTGAGGTCACTTCCTTCAGGAACTGAATGAATTCACTGTCTTGTAAACCATTTTGTCCTAATAGTTGCTTCCAAGGGTCCCATTAGATGGAGGGTTCCCCTACTTCCTCTGAAATGTTCACAAGTTAGAATGGTATGTCAACCTTAGGAACCCGGGAATAGCTATCCACACAGGCCTGGTTTGGTCCTTCTCCTCTACATTAAGAAGAGAGAGACTGATTCAGACATATCCCTTCATCCTGACCAGGGTGTTTGACATGGAAGATGACTTTTGCTCTCTCAGGTCCTTCATAGATGACTATATCTTCCCCAGGGTTCATTTCTACATGGATCTTTGAAGTTCTCAGCAGGTGGAAGATCCCCTACATTCCTGTATTGTAAGACCAACTCCGTCCCTGCTTTTCGTTAAATTTAGATTGAGGGAACAGTGTATTCTTAGGGTTAATAAAATGTTTGAATTGGGTTAGGAATCATTCTGCGGGATGAATAATGGTATTGGGAACCTGCGATATTTATAAAAATATAGAGGTTAAATATATGAATAAAAACAGAAATCTAGGTAATTTTGAAGCCTAGAGGGCATTGGGCCCTTGATTGGGATACTTAACTTTGATTTACATTGTGCACAGATGTCTCAGAAAAATAGATATATAATGGCATAGAACCTTGTACCTTGGATGATTGAATGTCGAAGAGGACATCCAGTCAAAAACGGGTAGTCGGTAGGATTAGGTAGATAGTAGGTTTAGGAAGAAGTGTCAATATAGGATTTGGAATATATGTTCTATCGCAATAGTGTTTTGGTTAGAGAGTGAAAGTAAACATAACTTCATGTGAAGGGTCAGTCACAATGATGAACTGGGGAAAATATGTAGGAAACCACATATCAATAGAGACATAATGAAATCAGGCAAAGTATAAAGTGAGTGATATGATTAGGCATTTTCAACAGGGTAGAGTTTGAATATATAATCTTTGGAAGAAACAAATATGTAGTCACCAACAGGATTGATAATTGAGAGGATTAGGCAACATGGACAGGAATGTTTTTAGTAATCCATGTTCACTTTCCATTCAGACTCCGGTACAATCATAAGTGTGACATTTACTTTTTGTGTCCCGAATATTACTGTCATAAAATGTGTTTGTAGATCTGGTGACATGAGTATTTCTTACACCATTTCTGGCAGTAATATTTAGAAGACATATACATAAGTATTGGTTGTACAAAGAGGTGTGCCCTGTGTCTATGAATATAGAGATAATGCATGAATTGACCACACAGTGAATAAATAATATAGCTGATTCCACTTTAAATAATGGATGGAATTGATATCTGAAAATATTTAAGATATCTTATATTGATATAAAATCATTCATTCCAACCAGTTATACATCTATTGTTAATATTAGTGTTATTGTTTATCATGAACGGTGTCTGAGTTTCGCTTCAAAAATGATTATGAAAATTGAAAATAATGTGTTTTGTAAAGAAGTCTCATGAAAAGACCAGTCAAGAAACATGGATGAATACATGTGTTCTGAAGAAGGAATTGATTGAAAGTGAAACAAATGCCTATAAATTTGCGAAACTGTGGATGAAAAATATATCCTATGATGTGCATAAACTGAAGAAATCATAATGTACCAGTGTTGAATAAAAATGAACGTCAAAACACACAGCATGTCCCATTGGAATCTACTCGCATTGATGTTAAACTGGGTCAGTTACTGTAGAAATATTAGGATTTGTATGCAACATTCACTGAAGTTAGTTTTCACTAGTAGGAAAAAATATGTATTTCAGGTGGATGAATATTTCTGAGAATAATCATGTGAAAATTTGATTATAAATCCACATACATGAATATGAATGAATTTAGGAAGTGTGTAATAAGACAAATATATTTCATATTTTGAAAAATCTGGAGACTGTATATATATATATATATATATATATATATATATATATATATATATATACACACAGACATTAAAAAGTAGCAATATATATGCCAATCGAAATTCACCATGAAATATAAATCACCCACAGATGCAAAAATATTCATTTTACTGAACATGGATTTATGTATAATGTTGTTCATCTAGGAAGCTCACCCATAGGTTTAATTTTCTGTTCCAACAGTGTTAAGGAGCTGTGATGTCTTCTCGCAATTTGTATCTGCCAAGTAAGCCACCTCACAAGATTGTACGAGTGGTACCAGATAGGATTCTGTATGTGCATATAAAAATACATGTGCTGAATATGCTACGGAGAAAGGGAGACACGAATTCATACATTTGTTTACTTTAAAAACACATGGAGAACTCTTTCAATAAAAAAATTAACTAGTTTATACCTTCTACCCAATATAATGCAAAAGACAATTCCAACTACACACCATGCCTTCTCTGAACTGCTTGTATTTCTATTCCATTTGGGTTATTTTACTCCACCATATTAGGATTAGTAGTCAGAGTCTAATAGGGTATATGTTAGTGTCAGGGATTTAGTATTCTGAATGGAAAATTGGAAAATGAATCCAATGTGTATGCAAATATGTGCTACACAAAATTTTTCCCACTCTCATCCAGAACAATGCCTTGACAATACTTTCACCCCAAGTAAGACACAATTAGGGAAAAAGAGTTAGGAATTCTGAGAATACAAATCTGGAATGGAATATGATCAGGAGTTCACAAACTTGGAGGTGGTAGAGGAGTTTCCAAAAGTAAGGGACAGGGTCAAAACTCTCCATATAACAAGATGCCTTTACAAATAAGGGTCTGCTGGCTGCATCCTGTCAGTCACAAGGCATTTGGAAGCCAATGGCAGATCGAAATGGCCCCAGCGCATATTTTGTGTCACACACCTGCCCAACATTGCTCTAGGCCCACTGCTCAGCAGGCTCCAACTTACTGGCATATCTGATCTACACCATTTTCATGAAACCCAGTCAATCAAGGCACCGTCTGGTATACTCATGATCAGCAACAGGACATCCAAAGTTTCTCCAGTGCCACCTGGTAATGGGAATTTCAAAAATTTCATGGTATTTATCTAGCCATTTTTCAAGGATGAAGTTGGAGGCACTATGGGTTTCAATTAATTCAGGAACCATTAAATGGTGAGGAAGCTCATTTCAATGAATGCTCTGAAGAACTCTCACAGGCAAGTCTTCCCAAAGAGTGGCCAAAAGGTCACATGAAGCCAGACCCATTGAGGTCTACAATGTGAGTTCCATGTGTGTTTTGACTCTCAACTATGGCTGCCAAGTCTTTAAAAATAAAATCATGTTATATCCTGGCTGAGATTCCCAGTGCTCTGTGGAAATCCACACTGGCCTTAGATCTCAGTTTCCAAGGGTCACTCTCATGCGTGGCCTAATAAAATCCCGACAAAATTCATGGCAATACTGCTCTGAGGTCAGTTCCAGAACTCAGTCTCTAATGGGAGTCACACCAGAGTTCAAGCCCAGGTGGACCCAGTCATCTCTTCCAACCACGATACAAATGTCCACAATTAAAACCAAAACACTCCCACATGGCCCTCATCTTCTTCCATATAGACACTAATCATTACCTCTGGTAGCAGGTTTCCATGAGGGGCGCAGCCCACAACAGTGTCCAAAATAAGCTCCCTTTTTCCCTCATTTTCCTAAAGTCTGTGTGGCCTAGAAACCCTTCCTGTTAACCAAGAGTGATCAAATAGGCATGCCGTTAATGCTGCTTTGCTTCTCCAATTTGAGGCCTAATTACTGTGCGGTTTAGATTCTTTATGTGAATTGGAATCATGAGAAAACCCATGCACCTATAGGCTAGCCTCTACAGGGCTTTAAATATCTCATTTGACCCAAAGTATCACTATTCTCACTTAATGGAGGTCAGGAACTTTACATAGGAAGGCGAGAGACTTCATCTACAATATCTGCTCTTTTAGCCATTTTTGTATTGGATGCACACATGAGATATTTCTTTGGATCCATCTAGTGCTGAGAATCTAAGCCACAGCCTCACACAGTGCCAAGAGGCGGATTCAGACACATCCCTTTCCAAAGCAATTAAGCACAGAGCCACAGGTGATGCCCATTCATTTCAATTTGAGAACTCTTTTCTTCAGGCTTCACAAAGGGGAGGCCTGAGGCAGAGACCTTCCTGACATTCAGGGCAATAAAACAATAGGTAAGCAAAAGGCACAAAGCAGGCTTTCTCCACTGAGACTTTACTGGTCATACTGATATCTGAGTTTTCTAAGAAGCTCGTCATTCCCTTCAGGTATCCAGTACATGTCCATGTCACAGAGCTTGGAGGTGGTACATATCTTGGACACAAAACATGAGCCTATTCTTTAGAGAGGCCAGAATTCAGGAAGAAAACAGGAACTTTGGAGGATAGCAGATGTTGCCCATCCATAAGTCAAGCAGCAGTCCATTCATAAATTGGGCAGTATGAAGGCTGGCAAGCTTTCTACTAGACAGGACACATCCATTGATGCATTCTCTCTTCTTATGTCTACAACCACGAACACTGTTTTATATACAGACATAAAAACACTCGCCTTGTCAAAGTACTTACCAGAAAGAGTTCACTCAATCCAAACAAACCGCCTTTGATACCTATTCTCAGAACAAGTGAAAACCACAAACCTACACCTACACCCATAAAGGCACCTCCTTTCCCTAAGTAATTCTGAGACTATTTGGAGTGTCCTCTGACTAGTGGGCCACAGTATGTTCCCTTTAAATGGCATGTTCTCTCTCAGATCTGTCCTCCTTAGCCAACTCTGTAAAGTTGTCAGGAGCCAGCATTGAGCAACTACCTTTTTCTCAGGAAAGGCCCCTCTTCAGAGCTCTCTTGGCATTTTGCCATCCTCACATCAGTAGGTACCAAGAAAGACTGACTCTGTCTTTGGTAAATCCAAACAAGTGAGACCACTGGGACTGGGACTGGGACTGGCTCTGTGTGCCTGGCTTCCTGGATCCCAAGTTCAGATAGTTCCATCAACAAGGAAGTGAGGTGAGGTCAATTCCTTCAGGAACTGAATGAAGACACTGCCTTGGCAACCACTTTGTCCTAACATTTGCTTCCAAGGGTCCCATGAGATGCAGGCTGCCCCTACTACCTGTGACAGTTTCACAAGTTAGAATGGTATATCAACCATAGGCACCTGGGAACAACTCTCCAAGCAGGCCTGGTTTGGTCCATCTTCTCTACATTAATATTTGAGAGCCTGATTCAGACACAACCCTTCATACTGACCAGGTTGTTTTCCATGGAAGATGACTTTTGCTCTCTCAGGTCCTTCATAGCTGCCTACATCTTCTCCAGTGATCATATCTGCATGGATCTTTGAGGTTCTCAGCAGATGAACAATCCCCTACATTCCTGTATTGTAATACCAACTCTGTGCCTGCTCTTCTGTAAAGTTAGATTGAGGGAAGAGTGTATGGTTATGTTTAATAACATGTTTGATATGGGTTAGGAATTATTCTGCTGGATGAATAATGGTATTGGGAACCTGAGATATTTATAAGAATATAGAGTTGGAATATTGTAATGGTCGGGCAGGCATAGGAGGAAGAGACCACCAAGAGACTGTCTCATGCAACAACAAAGGGTTTATTGAGGGTCCAGCATGCTGGGGCTCAGAGCTCACTTGAATAGAGCAGAGAGTCCTGAGAACAGCTTAAACAGAGCTTATATACTTTCCTTGGAGAGGGCAGGGAGGGAAATTTATTGATGCGTCAGGGAGAGTGGGCAGTTTGCTTTCAACGGGATGATGGAGTACATTCTGCAGTTTGGCAGTTGGGGACAGCACATTCTGGGAACAAGATTAGCAAACAGTTCTCAAGATTTCAACAGTGTTTTATTAAGCATACAGAAAAATAGGAAGTGACAGGTACCTATTTTATTAACTTTTTATTCCCCAATTCTTCTTCTGGTTACTTTTAATCATGAAAGTGATCATTGAAGGGTGTCACATTTTATGTCTCCTAGTGGGGTATATTGTTGTCTGATTACCATAAGTTTAAATTGTCCAATTTGAGCTTCGAGAAAGGAAACTACATGGTTGAGCCAACAGGGTCCTACAGTTAGCAATAATATGAGGATTATTAATGGACAGGCCTGGGCTGATGAAAGCATAGTTAACCAGAGGGACTGTGTGAACCAAGACTCAAACCACCCTTTTTGGGCCTCTCTCTCTCGTTGACACTCTTAAAGGCATTTTCTTAATATACTCATAGGTTCTTATACAACTCCAGTATGGTCGGCATAAAAACAACCTTCTTCCCTCAATGCAGCACAAAGTCCCCCTTCTCTCATGAAGAGAAGGTTTAACCCTCGCCTGTTCTGTAAAACAACTTCAGAGAGAGAGGTTAAACATTCCTGTAAAGCTGTGATGGAGGTTTTATTATCTTTAATTTTTTTTCTATTGCTGCTTCTAATTGGGTCATTTGTTGTGTCCCATGGACTAGGGTTCCTGTGCTCACTCCTGCAGCAACTCCTATTCCTAATAGGATGGCTAAAGTGAGAGATACAGGTTCCCGGTGGAAACAGGTTGTATGCCCTCCGATTTGATCTTTAAATGAACATGCATCATCCTAGAACACTCTGGGAAACATCTGCACCATTACATAATTAATCACATCTGTTGACCATTTCATGAAAACATAAACAATGTTTAAGTATATAGAATTATACTGTTGTAGGTACGGAAAAGGAAAGGAATCTAAGATAGCACCGAAGACAGGGAAACAGCCCTATTTGGTTGCAAACGGATTTAGAGGGTATTGCTTCTGTTGTAATCAATTAATCTTCTGAACCCCAAGTTTAGGTAGTTTCAGAATTTGTACCCAACATGTAAGGGAAGGGGCTCAGAAGTTCACAGTCTGCAGAAGTTCACAAAAAGCAGTTTTTGTTTCTGTTATTTTTCCCTCTGTTCTCGGCAAGTTAACTTTTCAAGGACACTTGGGACAGGGAGAGCTTTTTTTTTTCTCTTTTTTTTCTCCCTGCCAGCTGTTACCATGGAGCCTAGTTGGTAACTTCTTTACTTAGAATTGTAGCCATCTCTGTGAATCCCCAGCTCAAGGCCAGAGGCCTTGTTCACTTATTTTGTGAAAAACTCGTAAGGGGGTGTCTAGCTTAGGAGTGCTGATTTTTCCAGCCACTGGCCAAGTAGAACAGGGCGACATGAAAACACGGAGTTTATCTACATTGAATTCTTTTATAGGGACTCTTTTGCTGAAAGTCCTAAAGTCAGCAATGGTGAAGACTTCTGGAGAAGGTCATATAAGACTTTTCTGTGGGCCTGGTGAAGAGGGGCAAGACGTGGAAAGCAAGGCTGAGAGCAGCTCCGTTTATCTGAGAATTAGGAAGGAGAGATGTAAAAGAATATTGGAAAAGGGGTTTGTGATTTTCCTGGCAACAAAAACTTGAGCAGTAGAACAGGTAGAGCAGAGGGGACGACAGGAGTGAGTATCCCAAAAAGCCTGTGAGGGACTTTAAATTCTTAGTCACCTGTTTTCAGTGATGACAAGGCAACTTTAAAGGTCACTTTCATTACATCTTGGATAGTGGTCTGAGGGATCTCCTCAGCTGGTTTGAGCTTTAGGTTAGCTGGTAAGAGGACCTGATGGGACCTGCTCTGGGCACTTACTGGAGAAAAGAGGACTGAGTGGGTGGAGGGGTACCTCAGTACCTGATACCTCAGCAAGGGCGCAATGGTCTGAGAACCGGCCGAGGTTTGGTTTTTTGATCTAGTAAATGGAGGGGAGAAATCAGGTTGCTGAGGTGGGAGTGAAAGCAGAGAGTCTGGAGCAGAAGGCTGAGGGTTAGGATCTATTGGAGAAGCATAGTTCAGGACGTGAGTGAAGGAGGGAAAAGGTCTTCACATAGGGGAATCTCCTTCCACCCTTTTGATCACTTGTAGAAGTTAAAAATGTCATGCATAATTTGAGGATCTAGAGAGCCTTCTGGGGTCCATCGGTTTTGGTTGTCTAATTGGTAATATGGCCAATGCTGTGTACTGAATTTGATGGGGAGTTTGGGTTCCACCAGGCAGTCCCTGTATGCTACCATCCCCATGACTTACAGAAGAAGTTGGCTTTTTCCCCTCACAGCCGTGGCTCTTTGTGGCTTTGATAGTCTGCCATGCAAACATAGTAATCTGGGCTAGCCAACCTGCATCTTGCTCGTGTGTCCCTACATCCATAATATTTGTTTCCATTATCGATGATACAGAAGGTATTTAATAGAATTTTAGTGGGATCCACTTTATCAGATATATCCCAATAGGAAAAACCTATAGCCAGCTGACAAATGTCTGGGTGGAGAGATGGCCACCAGGTCCCTATGGGGGCTGTAAGCGAGATAGACCATACTTCTTCTCTAGTAGGATTTGTGATCAGCCATCGCTGATGAACCACCTGATGAGGTTTAGGACTACTGGTGGCCAAGGGGAGAGTCTATAGCCTTATTCATATGGTGAATACACAATTTGAAAGGGTTACTAGTCATTTCCAGTTTCCAGCAAGAGTCTGGACAGAGCGCAGGCTTGAGATGAGAGGCATGGATCCAGGAATTGATTCCGTATACATTTACTGATGTAGGTGTTATAAGTAGTACCTGGTATGTTCCTTTCCATCGGGGTTCCAGGAATGAAACCTGATGTCTTCTTATGTAGATGAAGTCTCTTACATTATATTGAAGTGGAGTTCCCTTGTCCCCAGTTTGGTAGGCCGTGGCCAGCTGTTTGAACAGATATCAATGAGTTCTTTCAAGAGCTTTAAGTCTGTCAAGCTAGGGGGTGTGGAAGGGATCCTTAGGTCTTAGAGTTGGGGTTAGGTCCCTTACTGGAGGAAGGGCACCATAGAGAATTTCACAGGTGGTGAGGTTACACAAAGAAACAGAGGGAGTATTTCTTGCATGAAACAGTGCATAAGGCAGGAGCATAGTCCAATCTTTTATGCAGGTCTCTAAGATTAATTTCGTAAAGGTCTATTTAATGGTTCTATTTATTTTTTCTACCTGTCCTGAGTTCTGGGGTCTATAAGCATAATGTAACTACCAATTAATAACTAGGGTACTGGTTAACCTATTCTCAGAACATGAGACAAAACCAGAATCCCACACCCACACCCACAAAGGCACCTGCTTCCCCCAAGTACATCTGTGACTATCTGGAGTATTCTCTGACTGGTGGGTCATACTATGTTCCCCAAAAATAGCCTGTCTTGTCTCAGATCTGGTCTTCGTGGGCAACTCTGTGAAGATTTCAGGAGCCAGCATGAGCCACTACCTGCTTTCTCAGGAAAGGCCCCTCTTCAGAGCTCTTCTGGCATTTGGCCATCCCCACATCAGTAGGTACCATGAAAGACTGACTCTGTCCCTGGTAAATCCAAAGAAGTGAGCCCACTAGGAGTAGAACTGGGATTGGCAATGGGTGCCTGGCTTCCTGGATCCCAAGTTCAGAGAGTTCCAACACCAAGGAAGTGACGTGAGGTCACTTCCTTCAGAAACTGAAAGAGGTCACTCCCTTGGCAACCACTTTGTCCTAACAGTTGCTTCCTATGGTCTCTTGAGATGGAGGATGCCCCTACTTCCTGTGACACTTTCACAAGTTAGAATGGTATATAAACCATAGGCACTCAGGAATAGCTCTCCACACAGGCCTGGTTTGATCCATCTTCTCTACATTAATAAGAGAGAGGCTGATTCAGATACAATCCTTTATCCTGACCAGGTTGTTTGCCATGGAAGATGACTTTTGCTCTCTCAAGTCCTTCATAGCTGCCTACATCTTCTCCAGGAATGATTTCTGCATGGACCTTTGAGTTTCTAAGCAGGTGGAAGATCCCCTACATTCCTGTATTGTAAGACCAACACTGTCCCCGCTCTTCTGTAAAGTTAGATTGAGGGAACAGTGTATGTTAGGGTTAATAACATGTTCAATTTGGGTTAGGAATCATTCTTCGGGATGAATAATAGTATTGGGAAACTCTCTCAGATCTGGTCTCCTTGGCCAACTCAGTGAAGTTTTCAGGAGCCAGTGGTGAGACACTGCCTGCTTTCTCATGGACTGGCCCTCTTCAGAGCTCTCCTGGCATTTGGCCATCCTCACATCAGTAGGTACCAAGAAAGTCTGACTCTGTCCTTGGTAAATACAAACATGTGAGCCCACTGGGACTGGGACTGGGACTGACTCTGGGTGCCTGGCTTCTTGGATCCCCAGTTCAGAGAGTTCCATCACCAAAGAAGTGAGGTAGGTCACTTCATTCAGAAACTGAATGAGGTCACTGCCTTGGCAAACACTTTGTCCTAAAAGTTGCTTCCTAGGTTCCCATGAGATGGAGCCTGCCCCTACTTACTGTGACACTTCAAGCTAAGAATTGTATATCAAAAATAGGCACCCGGGAACAGCTCTCCACACATGCCTGATTTGGTCCAACTACTCTACATTAAGAAGAGAGAGGCTGATTCAGACACATCCCTTCATTTTGACCTGGTTGTTTTCCATGGAAAATGAATTTTTCTCTCTCAGGTCCTCCATAGCTGTCAACATCTTCTCCAGGGATCATTTCTGTAAGGACCTTTGAGGTTCTCAGCAGGTGGAAGATCCCCTACATTCCTGTATTGTAAGACAAACTGTGTCCCTACTCTTTTGTAAAGTTAGATTGATGGAAGAGTGTATGGTTAGGATTAATAACATATTCGATTTGAGTTAGGAATCATTCTGCAGGATGAATAATGGTATTGGGAATCTGCGATATTTACAAGAATAAATAGGTGAAATGTAAGTATGAAAACAGAAATCTAGGTAAGATTTGAAGCCCAGAAGGGAATTGGGCCTTTGATTGTGACACTTAGCTTTGAATTATGTTCTGCACAGATGTCTCAGATAAATCGATATAAAATGGCATAGGACCTTGTACCTTGGATGATTGAATGTCGAAGAGAATATCCAGTCAAAAGGGGACAGTAGGTGGATTAGGAAGATAGTAAGTAAGTTTAGAAAAAAGAGTGAGTATAGGAACTGGACCAAAAGTTCTTTAGCAACAGGGTTTCGGTTAGTGAGTGAATGTCAATGTCAGCACATGTGAAGAATGAGTCACAATGATGAACTGGGGAAAATATGTAGGAAAGCAGATATCTATAGAGACATTATGAAATCAGACAAAGTATAAAGTGAGTGATAGTATTAGATATTTTCAACAGGGTTGAATTTGAATATATAATCTTAGGAAGAAACAAATATGTAATCATTAATAGGATTGACATTTGAGAGCATTAGCCAAATTGGACATGGATTTTTTTAGTAATCCATGTTTACATTCCATTTAGTCTTTGGTACAATCATAAGTGTGAACTTTGCATTTTGTGTCCAGAATATTACTGTGATAAAATGTATATGTAGATCAGTTGACAGAGTATTTCTTCCACCATTTCTGGGAACAATATTTTGAAGACATATAAATTAATATTGGGGGTACAAAGAGGTGTACCCTGTGTCTATGTATGTAGAGATAATGCATGAAGAGACCATACTGTGAATAAATAATATAACTGATTACACTTTAAATAATCGATTGAATTTATATCTGAAAATATGCAGAAAATCTTATATTGATATACAATCATTAATTCCAACCAATTATACATATAATGGTAATATTACTTTAATGGTTTATCAAGACGGGTGTGTGAGATTTGCTTCAAAGCGATAATGGAAATTGAAAATAATGTGTTTGGAAAGAAGTCTCATGAAACGAGCAGTCAAGAAACATTAAGGAATACATGTGTTCTGAATCAGGAAGTGATTGAAAGTGAAACAAATGCCTATCAATTTGATAAATTGTGGATGAAATATTTATTCTATGATGTGCATTAACTGAAGAAATAGTAATGTACCAGAGTTGAATAAAAATGAACGTCAAAATACACTTCATGTCCCATAGGAATCTATACGCATTGATGTTAAACTGGGTGAGTTACTGTAGAAATATTAGGATTTGTGTGCACCATTCACTGAAGTTTGTTTTCAGTACTAGGAAACAAATATGTATTTCAGGTGGATGAATATTTCTGATAATAATCTTGTGAAAAGTTGATCATAAATCCACATATATGAATATGAATGAATTTAGGGAGTGTATAATAAAACACATATATTTCATATTTTGAAAAATCTGGAGAGTATATATATATATATATATATATATATATATATATATATATATATATATATATAACACACACACACAGACATTAAAAAGTAGCAATATATATGGCAATCTAAATTAATCATGAAATATA
This sequence comes from Callospermophilus lateralis, assembly GCF_048772815.1. Lineage (NCBI taxonomy): Eukaryota > Metazoa > Chordata > Mammalia > Rodentia > Sciuridae > Callospermophilus > Callospermophilus lateralis. The sequence continues at coordinate 534,328 of NW_027513408.1, forward strand.
TATCATCCACAGATCCAAAAATATTCATTTTACTGAACATGGGTTTATGTATAATGTTGTTCAACTAGGAAGCTCACCCATAGGTTGAATTTTCAGTTCCAACAGCGTTTAGAATGAGTGATCTATTCTCACAAATTGTATCTGCCAATTCATCCACCTCACAAGAATGTACGTGTGGTACCAGGTAGGATTTGATATGTGCATATAAAAATACATGTGCTGAATAGGCTACAGAGAAAGGGAGACAGGAATTCAAATATTTGTTAACTTTCAAAACACATGGAGAACTATTTAAATTGAAAATTTGCTAGATTTATAACTCCTACACTACATAATGCAAAAGACAAGTCCAACTATGCACCATGCCTCCTCTGAACTGCTTGTATTTCTATTTTGTTGGGGTAATTTATCTCCATCATATTTGCATTAGTAGTCAGAGTCCAGTAGGGTAGGTTTTAGTGTCAGGGATTAAGTATTTCGAATGAAAAATTAGATAATTAATCCAATGTGTATGCAAAAAATCTTCCCATTCTCATCCAGAACAATGCCTTGACATTACATTCGCCCCAAGTAATACACAATTAGAGGAGAAGAGTTAGAAAATCTGTGAATACATATCTGGAATGGAAAATGCTCAGGAGTTCACAAGCTTGGATGTGGAAGGGGAGTTTCTAAAAGTAAGGGACAGGGTTGATAGACCCAACCTGATCATTTATTAAAATTGGGAGCCCACTTGCCAGAAACCCATGAAAAGATAATTTTGGCTTTATTATAAATTACTGCAAATTCTGAACCTGCTTGGAATGTTTGCCCATGCCTTAAACTCACCCATGCCTGGCTCTCTGACCAGATTGCAGCCCTCTCTGAAACTTTAGTGACACCTCATAAATATTTTCTTTCCCTGGCCAGACAACGAGTCTCTGAGGCTCTAATGGTCCTCATAATTTCTGATGTTGGGGTGAGCTTAAAAAAAAATGTAAACTACCGTTAGTGTGATGCTTGTTAAAGTTCTGTTATCTGTAACCCCCTTTTTGTGCATCTTTCTGGGCTATATAGCTGGGCTATAGGAAAGGTGGGTTTGCTGTCTTGCTTCCGCCATTTTGGGAGGGAGAGGTAGCCTTTCCCTTTGAAATAATTAGCTTGCCTTATTTGATTTTACTAGGAGTCAGTGGTCTTTACATGCGTTCCTGGTCTAATATTTTGGAGTTCCCCACTGAGATGACCCTGCCGGACAAGATCACAAGACCAGACTGCTGTAAATTCTGAAGTTGGCCTTCCTTCCAGGGCTCCAAGCTTGAGAGCAACTCTAGGGTTTGTGCAACTTGAGATGGTCCAAGGCCTTGGAGTTAGCCTTCAGTTCAGGGAGCACTGCAGTGAACCACCGCATTAAAACTATTAGCAAGCACCTGGTGGAGGAGGCATCCATAGGTAATTGGTGCCTTTATAACATCTGATATCCGGTTAAGGGAGATCTCTTCTGATGACAGAGAGGTGGACTGAGGAGGCTCACATATACTCCTGTCTGGGACAGTAACAAGAATCATTCTGTCATCTGTTCTGTTCTCTAGGGAATTCATCTGGAAGGGTAGAGAGGTGCCAACGGGCACGCATGCGCTCCTACGGGGAGCTTTAGGAAGACATTGCATTGCTCCTCTGTTTTCCTGTTTCGGCGCCGGATTTCTGTTTTTTTTTTTTTTGTTGTTGTTGTTGTTGTTTTGTTCTGTGTTCTATATGTTTTTTGTTTGTTTGTTTTTGTGCATTTTGTTGTGTGATTTCTGTGGTGAAAACTTAAGGATATCGGACATGAAAATAAACCAAGTAAGCCTGACACCCTTTGGACTGAGTTTAAAGGAACTGCAATGAACTTTACACCCGTTTGTTAAGCAGTATGAGAGAAGCCCCTAGCTGGCTGCCTGGAGCACACTCACTGCAGAGGGCAGTGCCTGCGGGGGACCTAAGAACTGAGTATCTCCCAGGTTAATAAGTGAAACTCCTTTAAAATCCCTTGTCCCTCCAGATAAAGAGAGTCACAACCTTTTGGCAGAGTCCCTGTGTTTATCTTTGTTAGCAAAGCAATAAACCTTCGTTTTTCTTTTTCTCAAAACCCTGTCCTCATTTTTAAATTGGCATTAATTGGCTTCAAGTTCAGGAACCCAACTTTAAGTTACAAATTTTGATAACCCACCATCACCCTGGAACTTTTTGAGAGCTGACTACAGAAATGTTAGGAGATGGAGCATGCTTGTGGTGGAACTGAACCAGAGGAGCAAATCCTGTAAGTAAAAGGAGGGACTGAGGGACTCCCAGCAGCTGCTGAAGCCTTATTTTTTCAGAGAATTTCCTAGGTCTTTCCCTGCAATTTAACGATAATGCCACCTCTGTCATCTTAAAAAAGAGGGAAAAAAAGGGGACACTAAATGCAGGAAAGTCACTATGGAGACCCTTGATTTTACATTTCAGGATGCTCCTCTGTGAAAACATCTGGTCCCCTTGTGGGGACATCTGTGGTGCAACTGGTGTAGGAGATTTTTCTCTTATCTGCTCTGTTTTAAAGGATTCTGTCTGTCACTCATAGTCTGAAGCTCCTTTCTGTCTGTCGTGTGTCTTTGTTTCTGGCACTTTAAGACATGTGCAATAATGTGTTGATATTATATATTGTTTCTTGGGAATGATTTTACCTGAATGTGTGTCTAAATGATGATGTTTTATTGTAACAATCTGGTAGCTTATTGGGTTTTTGAAGCATTGCAGAATCTTGCCGTTAAAAGTAAGATTCAGATAATTGTTTAGTTTATGATTTCAGATAATTCATGCCAGAGAACTTAAATACTTAGGATGGAAAACTAAAGAACTCTACTTCCAAGTTGGCAAGAAATTTTCCAATCATTCAGTCTTTTTTTTTTTTTTCACCAATTTTTAATTGGGTAGCCTGGGAAAATGTCACTGTGTGTACCAGTGCATTAATTTGGACAAGGATAGTAAATCATAGTATGGTATCTGTTGACAACACAAGATGTAAAGATATAAAATTTTGTAAATTTTGTCTTAAACTTGTATCAAAATTTTCAACATCCTATCTGGAAAATTATGGTTAAAATGCGTTAGGCCTGAGGTGTCTGCTCAGAATAGCAGTTTTTTCCTGCTCCTTCCAGACCTCAGCCAGGACTTAGATTGAAATGCAAATGAAAGAAGCCTGCAAGATCAGTAGGAGACTGATATGAGGCTTAAGGAAAAAAAAAAGTAAATAGTATGGTATTTACTAATTACTGGTCAGTTATTTTTTCTAGGACTCTTATTTTTTTCCTTAGATCCTTTAATTTTTCTAACTCATAATTTTGATCCTACAGACCTAGGTTAATGTTTTTCTGATCAGTTCTATCTTTGACCAACTGTGGAGTTTTTAAAACATGGCAATGGAGATTTCACCTGCTAAAAGCTACAAGGCCTTTACTATTATTATGTGTGCACACTTTTGTTATTTGTTGTATGTCTATATATATATATATATATATATATATATATATATATATATATATATATATATTCTTAATCAAATATATGATACAGAAATTAACATATATAAGGAGCGCTCATAATAAAAAAAGCACTCATTAAAACAAATTTTAAGGGATGCCCTCTCTCACCACTTCGGTTCAACATAGTTCTCGAATCACTGGCCAGAGCAATTAGACAGACGAAAGAAATTAAAGGCATAAAAATAGGAAAAGAACTCAAATTATCACTATTTGCAGATGACATGATTCTATACCTAGCAGACCCAAAAGGGTCTACAAAGAAACTACTAGAGCTAATAAATGAATTCAGCAAAGTGGCAGGATATAATATCAACACACATAAATCAAAGACATTCCTGTATATCAGCCACAAATCCTCTGAAATGGAAATGAGGACAACCACCCCATTCACAATATCCTCAAATAAAATAAAATACTTGGGAATCAACCTAACAAAAGAGGTGAAAGACTTATACAATGAAAACTACAGAAACCTAAAGAGAGAAATAGAAGAAGATCTTAGAAGATGGAAAAATATACCCTGTTCATGGATAGGTAGAACTAACATCATCAAAATGGCTATATTACCAAAAGTTCTCTATAGGTTTAATGCAATGCCAATCAAAATCCCAACGGCATTTCTTGTAGAAATAGAGAAAGCAATCATGAAATTCATATGGAAAAATAAAAGACCCAGAATAGCAAAAACAATGCTAAGCAGGAAGTGTGAATCAGGCGGGATAGCTATACCAGACTTCAAACTATACTACAGAGCAATAGTAACAAAAACAGCAGGGTACTGGTACCAAAACAGGTGGGTGGACCAATGGTACAGAATAGAGGACACAGAAACCAATCCACAAAACTACAACTAACTTATATTCGATAAAGGGGCTAAAAGCATGCAATTGAAGAAGGATAGCATCTTCAACAAATGGTGTTGGGAAAACTGGAAATCTATATGCAACAAAATGAAACTGAATCCCTTTCTCTTGCCATGCACAAAAGTTAACTCAAAGTGCATCAAGGAACTTGATATCAAATCAGAGACATGGCGTCTGATAGAAGAAAAAGTTGGCTATGATCTACATACTGTGGGGTTGGGCTCCAAATTCCTCAATAGGACACCCATAGCACAAGTGTTAATAACTAGAATCAACAAATGGGACTTACTCAAACTAAAAAGTTTTTTCTCAGCAAAAGAAAGAATAAGAGAGGTAAATAGGGATCCTACGTCCTGGGAACAAATCTTTACTCCTCACACTTCACACAGAGCCCTAATATCCAGAATATACAAAGAACTCAAAAAATTAGACAATAAGATAACAAATAACCCAATCAACAAATGGGCCAAGGGCCTGAATAGAAATTTCTCAGAGGAGGACATACAATCAATCAACAAGTATATGAAAAAATGCTCACCATCTCTAGCAGTCAGAGAAATGCAAATCAAAACCACCCTAAGATACCATCTCACTCCAGTAAGATTAGCAGCCATTAGGAAGTCAAACAACAACAAGTGCTGGCGAGGATGTGGGGAAAAGGGTACTCTTGTACATTGCTGGTGGGACTGAAAATTGGTGCGGCCAATTTGGAAAGCAGTATGGAGATTTCTTGGAAAGCTGGGAATAAAACCACCATTTGATCCAGCTATTCCCCTACTCGGTTTATTCCCTAAAGACCTAAGAAGAGCACACTATAGTGACACTGCTACATTCATGTTCATAGCAGCACAATTCACAATAGCAAGACTGTGGAAGCAACCTAGATGCCATTTAATAGACGAATGGATAAAAAATATGTGGCATTTTTACACAATGGAGTATTACTCTGCATTAAGAAATGACAAAATCATAGAATTTGGAGAGAAATGGATGGCATTAGAGCAGATTATGCTAAGTGAAGCTAGCCAATCCCTCAAAAACAAATGGCAAATGTCTTCTTTGATATAAGGAGAGTAACTAAGAACAGAGTAGGGACGAAGAGCATGAGAAGAAGATTAACATTAAACAGGGATGAGAGGTGGGTGGGAAAGGGAGAGAGAAGGGAAATTTCCTGTAAATGGAAGGAGACCCTCAGGGGTATACAAAATTACATACAAGAGGAAGTGAGGGGAAAGGAGGAAAAATATGAGGGGGGAGAAATGAATTACAGTAGAGGGGGTAGAGAGAGAAGAGGGGAGGGGATGGGGGAGTGGGGATAGTAGAGGATAGGAAAGGCAGCAGAATACAACAGACACCAGAATGGCAATATGTAAATCAATGGTTGTGCAACTGATGTGATTCTGCAATCTGTATATGGGGTAAAAACGGGAGTTCATATCCCACTTGAATCAAGTGTGAAATATAATATATTAAGAACTATGTAATGTTTTGAACAACCTACAATAAAAATTAATTTAAAAAAAGTGGATCCAAAGATCTTTAATTCACGTGATTAAAATTGTTCAATTTAAATTGCATAAACAGATAAAAATAAATGTTTTTAAATTTAAGCTTACAAGTTTTTATAGGTGTTCAAAAATCTAGTAAAATATTAATATCTACAAAATGTCTAAAATGCCTTGATTCTAGGACTTTTCCTTCAACAAAAAAATGGTTTACACTGTTCAATACATTTGTCTAATATTTTAATAAATAAGTAAAGTAAATTTGATGTGGAATTTCTCATTCTTGAGTACATTTGTTAGATACCCGATTGATTTACTAAGGTCTGTATCAGATTGTAAAAATCAGTCATGTGTTAAAGAGACAAAAATTTCTGAAAACATAAGTTTACCCATAACATTGTGTTTATTAAGTTTTATTTTTTCTAGAGCAAGCAACCATAAAAATTAAACAACTGATTAAATAAGAACTGTTATTTTAGAGCACTCTACTGCCATTTCTTTAAAAGCTAAACTTGGTTAATCTAGAAATATCAATGTAATATTGATGCTATTAATGTGCTTATATCTTCCAGGTATACAAGTCTGTAAGTTAGAAACATTTAAAGAGCTAAAAAAAATGTACTGGGGATTTATTTACCTGTTATCAATAAGATATGTAAAGTTTTATGTTACTTTTTTCATTGGGGAACAATTTAAATGTATTTTTAAGTTAATCAGAGCCTAATATATGTAAAGGTTAAAATCTTTCAGCCTTTCTTTAATCCATGTTTTAAATGTGATGTCATATGATGTTAGATAATGTTCATGTGACCTCAAACAATTTATGTAAACTTTGTAAAATGATATTTAAAAAACAATGATCAGCTTTAGAACTAAAACACTTAATATTTATAAAGAGGCCTGCCTTACCTGAGATAAGGCTCTGTGTCCCATCTTACTACATGTGAGAATGACTACAAAAGGAGTAGGTCAGATTTTATTTCATTTAAAGTTATGTTCAAAAGTTCTTTTGTTTTTCTGTGAAGATTACTAGGATCTCAAACAGGGCATATAATGTATAACTCAGCCAAAAAATTCAGGGTAGCTATTACAGAAACTAAGTATTTTTACTCTTGTTAAAAAATTTTATTTTTAATTTGCTTATAAGTGATCTAAAGATTCCCTGTTAGTCTTTTACTGAAGTGTTGCTTTAATAACACAACATGGGTTAATTTAAGATAATAAGTCATCACCTACAAGACAGACAGAATAATACATATCCCAATTAATGAAAAGATAAATAATAATTAAGTTATAGATATTAAAGCCCAGTACTTTCAATATAAGGCTGTTAAAATTTATTTGCTGGATGTTGAAGATTAGGATTTAAAATTAAAGTTAAATGAATCGGCCAAGAAAAGAAATATTAATATTTTAAGGTATACACTTTATGTTAGCCTCCCAAAATAAGTAAGATTGGAGGTTACAAAGAAGGATTCTCAGACAGGAATGCCTGATAACTATAAAAAGAGACTATTAAGAGGAGCTGCCAGAGGCAGAAAATTTAGTTTAGGGCCTACAGATATTCCTAACCTACAGAGGTAGGCTTGGTGTTTGCTAGTACGATTATCCAGCCCTGAGTAACAGAATTAAAGGTTTCTCTATTAGACACAGAGGTCATACTAGAAAAAGGATTTTGCAAGATCAGATGACATGGGGAGGGACAACTGTAAAACAAAAAATTAAATATTAAGTTGACAGTCCTGATAACTGAGGATATTAAAGAATGGTGAGGGAACTTCTATACGGTGACATGTTCCAGCTGCTGCAACATTTATTCATTACTCATGGTTTTTGTTACTCTCATAGAAGAACCCATTCCCAGATGACTTTACAACCTGTTCTTCCCCAACCAGACTTCAAACCAAGCTGAAATCTAAAAGGCAACTCATGTCCCTCAACTAAATTCTAAAAGGCAACTCATGTCCCTCATGCCATGACCCTTAGGTCACCCTCCTCAGCGCAGAAGAATCCAAAATGCGTGAGGCCTCCCTTCTTACAACAATGGAGCCAAAAATAAATAGACTATCAATATACGTAATTAATTAAGTCAGGTAAAATCAGGGAGACCCGTTTTGGGTGAGTTCTAGAAATTTGGAGACTGTTACCTGAGGGATTTAAATTTCCTCAGTGCACTTCCCTTAATCTATCAAAGATTTGAAAGGAACACATAAGAAAAGGGGGGAATGATAGGCCCAACCTGATCTTTTATTAAAATTGGGAGCCATCTTGCCACAAAGCCATGATAAGATAATTTTGGCTTTACTATAAATTACTGCAAATTCTGAACCTGCTTGGAATGCCTGCCCATGCCTTGAACTCACCCATGTCTGGCTCTCTGACCAGATAGCAGCACTCTGTGAAACATTAGTGACACATCATAAATATTGGCCTTCCCTGGACAGACAATGACCATCTCTGAGGGTCTAATGGTCCTCACAAATTCTGATGTTGGGGCCAGCAAAAAAAAAAAAAAAAAAAAAAAAAAAAATATATATATATATATATATATATATATATATATATATATATATATATATATATATATAAACTACCATTAGTGTGATGCTTGTCCGAGTTCTGTTATCTCTAACCCCCCTTTTGTGTAACTTTCTGGGCTTTAAAGCTGGGCTGTAGGTAAGTTGGGGTTGCTGTCTTGTTCCGGCCATTTTGGGAGGGAGAGTTAGCCTGGCTGGTGAAAATAATAAGCTTAGTATAATTTGATTTTAATTGGAGTCAGTGGTCTTTTCTTGCATCCTTGTCTAACAGGTAAACACTCCACAAACATGGAGCTCTGCTGGCCTAACGACTTTTTGAGAAACTGCCTCTGAGGTTGGGCACTTGAAATATATGTTGTTTTCAGGAGCTTTAGCTTCCTTTGTTGTGAGTCCATCAAAGCTGGCTCTGCATCTATGTGAACTGAAGAAATTGGTTTCTTATTTTCCAATGAAAATGAGGCAAAGTGCTGAATTCTCTCTTTGTAGGTAAACTGTGGCCACTGAAGGCTAAGTGTCTCCCTGTGTGGACTGTGTACCCATTTAGTCATCCTCCACTATTCATGGTGTTTCTTGCTGCTGCACTGGGAGTTTGGTATTTGCTCTACGAAATACAAGAAGTTCAACTGGGACACAGTGCTGAAGGTAGTTCTGTCACCTGTGGTCGGTCAGAGTCTGCAGGAGAATGCACCAACTTGGATTCTATCCCACATAGCTTGCCCACTTGAAGATAGCAACCTGATTCGGAACATTTCCCTGAAACTTCTCCATATAAAAAGATGCCTTTACATATAAGGGTCTGCTGGCTGCACCATGTCAGTCACAAGCCATTTGGAAGTCAATGGTAGATCCAAATGGCCCCAACACAAATGTTTTATCCCACACCTGCACACCACAGTTCTGGGCCCAATACTCAGCAGGCTCCAACATACTGGCATTTCAGTTCTACACCATTTTCATGAAACCCAGTCAATCAAACCACTGTCTGGAACACTCCTGATCAGCAACAGGACATCCAAATGTTCTCCTCTGACACCTGGTTATGGGAATTTCAAAAATTTCTTGGTATTTATCTAGCATTTTTCACGGATGAAGTTGGAGGCACTGTAGGTTTCAATTCTTTCAAGAACCATTAAATGGTATGGAAGCTCATTTCAATGAAAGCTCTGGAGAATTCTCACAGTCAAGGCTTCCCAAAGAGTGGCCAAAAGATCACATGAACCCAGGCCCATTGAGGTCTAGAGTGTGAGGTCCATGTTTGTTTTGAATCTCATCTATGGCTGCCAAGTCTTTCATAATAAAATCATGTGATATCCTGGCTGAGATTCCCGATGCTCTGTGGAAAGCCACCCTGGGACTTGATCTCAGTTTCCAAGGGCGACTCTAATGCGTGGCCTCCTAAAATCCCAAGAGAACTCATGGCAATATTTCTCTGAGGTCAGTTTCAGAACTCAGTTTGTAAGGGGAATCACACCAGACTTCAAGCCCAGGTGGACCCAGTCATCTATTTCTACCACCACACAAATGACCACAATTAAAACCAAAACACTCCCACATGGCCCTCATCTTCTTCCATATAGACACTTATCATAACCTCTGGCTGGGGTTTTCCATGAGGGGCAAAGCTCACGACAGTGTCCAAAATAAGCTCCCTTACCCCTCATTTGCCTAAAATCAGGGTGGCCTGGACACCCTTCCTGTGAACCAGTAGTGATCAAATATGCCTGCCATTTGTACTGCCCAGCTTCTCCAATATGAGGCCTACTGACTGTTTGGTATAGATTTTTTATGTGAATTGGAGTCATGAGAAAACCCAAGCAATTACGGGCTAGCCTCTGCAGGGTTTTGAAGAACTCATTTGACCCAATGGATCCCTCTTCTCACTTGATGTAGGTCAGAAACCTTACAGAGGAAGGCGAGGGACTTCAACCACAATGACTGCCCTTTTGGCCATTTTGGTTTTGGAAGCACAAAAGGAATCTTTCTTTAGATCCATCAGGTGCTGAGAATCTAAGCCACAGCCTCACACAGGGCCAAGAGGCTGATTCAGACACATCCCTTTTGGAAGAAATTAAGCAAAGAGCCACAGGTTATGCCCATTCATTTCCATTTGAAAACTGTTTTCTTCAGGCTTCACAAAGGGTTGGCCTGAGGAAAAGACCTTCCTGACATTCAGGGCAACAGAACATTATGTAAGAAAAGGCCCAAAGCAGGGTTTCTCCACTGAGATTTTACTGGTCACACTGATATCTGAGTTTTCTGAGATGCTCGCCATTCCCTTCAGCTATCCAGTACATGGCCATGTCACAGAGCTTGGAGGTGGTACATATCTTGGACTCAAAACCATGAGCCTGTTGTGGAGAGTGGCCAGAATTCAGGAAGAGTACAGGAACTTAGGAATATTGTAGGTGTTGCCCATCCATAAGGCAAGCCACAGTCCTTTCATAAATTGGGCAGGATGAATGCTGTTAAACTTTCTCCTGGAGAGGACAAATCCATTGATGCATTATCTTTTCTAATGTCTACAACCAGAGATACAGTGGGATACACAGATATAGAAACACTTGCCTTGTCAAACAACTTACTAGAAACAGTCCACTCAATACCAAACAAATAGCCTTTCCTACCTATCACGCCTTTCCTACTGTATCAACATACACTAGTTATTCATCACCCCCTGCCCTGTTATTTTGCTGCAGTGGGACTGCTGCAGATGGTGGCCCATACAGGGAGTCCTGGGACACTTGGGGGTAAGTGACGAATAAAAGCTGCCCATCCATAGATAGGATGGGAGCAAATCTGCTCATCCCTAGGCAGATAGGGGGAGAGGAAAAACGGTCATTTCAAAAAATGGAGAAGATTGATACAGTATGATTGTGTCTTGTTTTATCTCAGTGTATTGTATTGTCTTTGTGATGAAAATAAGGAAGGGGTGAGAAGTAAATTGATAATGGAAAGAGGCACCCCAGTGGAAACAAGAGCAATTAGGGCATGTGTTGATGGAAGCCCAGGAAGTCTAATCAGAAAGAAAAAGAAAGTTAAGAAGAAGAAGGATTATCAGGAAAAAAGTTTCAGCAAAAGGCTGTTACTGAATACTTTTCGTTTCCGGAGTGTGTGTGAATAGGCGCCTCGGCTGCCACATGCTCAAGCCAGTCACTGTGCAGCAAGGGCTTTTCAAGCAGTGGCAGCTGGCAATTCCCCGCCCCCAGCCTGGGGAGCGGGGCCCCGTGGCAGTTTGAGTCCTGGAAACTCCCCAGGGCCATCTGTGGCTGCCCAGGATGCTACAGCCAACCATAGATGCTACTGGCTCCCTGATGTTTGGTCATTTTCAATGCCAATAACTAAGCTACAATGGTTCTCCCACACCCGGAAGATAATTAATAATAAGCACTATTAAGGCTTTTTTCAAATCTAAAAAACCTTGAGATAATGTACTAAATTTTTCAGAAGGTTGTTTTCTTAGCACCTGGTGGAATACTATAGGATTTTCTTTAGCCAGTGGTAGGAGTTCCTGCCTTCATCCCAGTGCCGGTGAGGACAAGGGTGGAAGAATTTCCAGTGTTGCTGAAAACCGGAGGAGACTTCGGCTGAGAAACGGAGGAGACTTTGGATCAAGGTAGCTGCCTTCAGAACTTTCCTGGGCTGTGATTTAAGCTAGCTGCCTGCAGAATTTACATGGACTGTGATTTAAGCTAGCTGCCTGCAGAACTTACCAGGACTGTGATTTAAGCTAGCTGCCTGCAGAACATACCTGGCCTGTGGTTTACCTGAACTGTGAGTTAATCTATTGAGACACTGCTTTACCTGGACTGAGACAACAAACTGTAATCTATAACAAATTTTAACTCGGTGTCTTTGCTAACAGTGTCATTGCTGGTATTATTTCTCCAAGTGCTTCATCAATTGGCTTGTATTGTGACATTTTGTATCCTCCCTTTCTGTTTGTAGCAGGTTATTTATGGTGTTTCTGTAAAAAACACTGTGGTCTTTATTTAAATTAAATAAAAGGGGGAAATGTTAGAGTCTGTAAACATGTCAAAATAACACCTGGCATTTTGCCAGGGGAATGTTAGAGTGTGTAAACAAGTCTGGATGATGCCTGGCAAAATGCCAGAGGGAGTGGTTTGAGATGTAACAAAAGCGAGCCATTAAGTGTGGAGATTCCTGATTGGTTGACTGCAGTATCTAGTTTATGTTAATTAGATAAGCTGGGTGGAATGTATAAATACCTCTATTGTCCTACAATAAATGGCTTCCACTCCTGCTATATCAACATACACATGTTATTCATAACCCCCACCCCCCGGTTATTTTGCTCCAACCGGACCGCGGCAGTATCTGCCAAGTCAGAAACCTCTCAAGTATGAACAAGTGATACCAGGTAGGATTCTATATGTGCATACAAAAATACATGTGCTGAATAGGCTACACAAAAAGGGAGAGAGGAATTCACATATTTGTTAACTTTAAAAACACATGGAGAACTATTTTAATTAAAAATTGACTAGATTTATAACTCCTACCCTATATAATGCAAAAGGCAAGTCCAACTATACAACATGACTCCTCTGAACTGCTTGTATTTCTATTTTGTTTGGGTTATTAATCTCCATCATATTAGGATTAGAAGTCAGAGTCTAGTAGGGTATGGGATAGTGTCCAAAATAAGCTCCCTTGCCGCTCATTTGCCTAAAGTCATGGTGGCCTGGACACCCTGCATGTGAACCAGGAGTGATAAAATAGGACTGAAGTTAATACGGCTCTGCTTCTCCAATTTGAGGCCTACTGACTGTCAGGTAACGATTCTTTATGTGATTTGGAGTCATGAGAAAACACAACCACTTCTTCAGGGCATTGAAGAATTCATTTGAACCAAAGGATTCCTATTCTCACTTGATGTAGGTCAGAATCCTAACAAAGGAACGCAAGAGACTTCATTCACCATAACAGATCTTTTTGCCATTTTGGTTATGGATGCACACATGGGATCTTTCTTTAGATCCATGAGGTGCTGAGAATCTAAGCCACAACCGCACACAGGGCCAAGAGGCTGATTCAGACACATCCCTTTCCAAAGAAATTAAGCAAAGAGCCACAGGTGATGCCCTTTCATTTCCATTTGAAAACTGTTTTCTTCAGGCTTAACAAAGGGGTGGGCTGAGGGAAAGAACTTCCTGACATTCAGGGCAACAGAAATATAGGTAAGAGAATGGCCAAAGCAGGATTTCTCCACTGAGACTTTCCTGGTCACACTGATATCTGAGTTTTCTGTGATTCTCCCATTCCATTCAGCTGTCCAGTACATGGCCATGGCACAGAGCTTGGAGGTGGTATATATCTTGGACACAAAACCATGAGCCTATTCTGGAGAGTGGCCAGAATTCAGGAAGAAAACAGGAACTTAGGAAGATAGTAGGTGTTCCCCATCCATAAGACACACCGCAGTCCATCCATCAGTTGAGCAGGATGAATGCTGGGAAGCTTTCTACTAGACAGGATACATCCATTGGTGCATTCTGTTTTTTAATGTCCAAAACCACGTACACAGTGGGATACACCGAACTAGAATCACTCACCTTGTCAAACGATTTACTAGAAACAGTCCATTCCAAACCAAACAAACCACCTTTCCTACCTATTTTCAGAACATGAGACAAAACCACAAACTCACACCCACACCCACAAAGGCATCTCCTTCCCACAAGTAAGTCTCTGACTCTCCAGTGTGTCCTCTGTCTGTTGAGCCAAACTATGTTCCGCGAAATGGCCAGTCCTGTCTCAGTTCTGGTTGCCTTGGCCAACTCTGTGAAGTTGTCAGGATCCAGTGGTGAGCCACTACCTGCTTTCTCAGGAAAGACCCTCTTCATATCTGTCCTGGCATTTGGCCATTCTCTCAGCAGTAGGTAACAAGAAAGACTGACTCTGTCCTTGGTAAATCCAAACAACTGAGCCCAGTGGGAGTGGGACTGGGACTGGCTCTGGGTGTCTGGCATCTTGGATCCCAATTTCAGAGAGTTCCAATACCAAGGAAGTGAGGTAGGACACTTCCTTCAAGAACTGAATGAGTTCACTCCCTTGGCAACCACTTTGTCCTAACAGTTGCTTCCAAGGGTCCCATGAGATAGAGGCTGCCCCTACTTCCTGTGACACTTTTGCAAGTTAGAATGGTATATCAAACATAGGCACCCGGGGACATCTCTCAACAAAGGCCTGGTTTGGTCCACCTTCTCTACATTTAGAATAGAGAGACTGATTCAGACACGACCCTTCATCCTGACCAGGTGGTTTGCCATGCAAGGTGACTTTTGCTCTCTCAACTCCTTCATAGCTGCCTACATCTTCTCCAGGTATCATTTCTGCATGGACCTTTGAGGTTCTCAGCAGGTTTAAGATGACCTACATTCCTGTATTGTAAAAACAACTCTGTCCCTGCTCTTCTGTAAACTTAGACTGAGGGAAGAGTGTATGGTTAGGGTTAATAAAAGGTTCGATTTGGGTTAAGAATCATTCTGCAGAATGAATAATTGTATTGGGAACCTGTAATATTTACAAGAATGTAAAAGTGAAATATTAGAATGAAAACAGAAATCTAGGTAAGATTTGAAGCCCAGAAGGGTATTGGGCCCTTGATTGGGATACTTAGCTTTGAATTATGTTCTGCAGAGATGTCTCAGATAAATCGATGTACAATGGCATAGGACCTTGTACCTTGGATGATGGAATGTCGAAGAGAACTTCTAGTCAAAAAGGGATACTCGGTATTATTTGAAAGATAGTCAGTAGGTTTAGAAAGCAGAGAGAGTATAGGATTTAAACCAAAAGTTCTTTAGCAATAGGGTTTCGGGTAGAGAGTGAATGAAAATGTGAGCACATGTGAAGAGTCAGTCACAATGATAAACTGTGGAAAATATGTAGGAAAGCAGATATTAATAGAGACATTAGTAAATCAGGCAAATGATAAAGTGATTGGTAGGATTAGACATTTTCAACAGGCTTGAGGTAAAATATATAATCTTAGGAAGAAACAAATATGTAGTGACCAATAGGATTGACATTTGAGAGCGTTAGGCAACCTGGACATGGATGTTTTTAGTAATGCATACTCACTTTCCATTAAGGCTTTGGTAAAATCATAAGTGTGAACTTTGCTTTTTGTGTCCAGAAAATTACTGTGATAAAATGTATATGTAGATCAGATGACATAAGTATTTATTCCACCGTTTCTGGGAGCAATATTTTGAAGATATATAAATTAGTACTGGGGTTACAAATGGGTGTACCCTGTGTCTAGGAATATAGAGATAATGCATGAATAGACAAAACTTTGATTAAACAATGTAACAAGTTCTAAATTTAAATAATGGATTGAATTGATATCTGAAAATATACAGGAAATCTTATATTGATATGCAATCATTCAATCCAACCAGGTATCCATCTTATTTTAATATTAGGCTTATGGATTATCATAAAGAGTGTGTGAATTTTGTTTCAAAGGTGATTATGGATTTCAGAAATAATGAGTTTGGAAAGAAGTCTCATGAAGAGACCAGACAAGAAACCTGGAGGAATACAAGAGTTTTGAATAAGGAAGTTATTGAAAGCGAAACAAATGCCTATAAATTTGTGAACTTGTTAATGAAATATATATCCTATGATGTGCATAAACTGAAGAAATAATAATGTACCAGTTTTGTTAAAAAATGAACGTCAAAATACACATCATGTCCCATAGGAATCTACAAGCATTGATGTTAAACTGGGACAGTTACTGTAGAAATATTTGGATTTGTATGCACCATTCACTGAAGTTTGTTTTTAGTACTAGGAAACAAATATGTATTTCAGGTGGATGAATATTTTTGAAAATAATCTTGTGAAAAGTAGATTATAAATCCACATACATGTACATGAATGAATTTAGGGAGTATATAATAAGACACATATGTTTCATATTTTCAAAAATCTGGAGAGTGTATATCTATCTATCTATCTATCTATCTATCTATCTATCTATCTATACACACACACACACACACACACACACTCAAACAGACATTAAAATGTAGCAATATATATATATATATATATATATATATATATATATATATATCATGAAATATATATAATCCACAGATCCAAAAATATTAATTTTACTAAACGTGGATTTATGTATAATGTTGTTCAACTAGGAAGTCACCCATAGTTTGAATTTTCACTTCCAACAGCATTCAGAGGAGTGATCTCTTCTGACAATTTGTATCTGCTAAGTCAGCAACCTCTCAAGAATGTACATGTGATACCAGGTAGGATTCTAAATGTGCATATAAAAATACATGTTCTGAATAGGCTACAGAGAAAGGGAGAGAGGAATTCACATGGTTGTGAACTTTAAAAACACATGGAGAACTGTTTCAATTAAAAATTGACTAAATTTATAACTCCTACCCTATATAATGCAAAAGGCAAGTACAACTATACAACATGAATCCTCAAAACTTCTTGTATTTCTATTCTGTTGGGATTATTATTCTCCATAATGTTAGGATTACTAGTCAGAGTCTAGTAGGGTATGGGTTAGTGTCCAAAATAAGCTCCCTTGCAGCTCATTTGCCTAAAGTCATGGTGGCCTGGACACCCTGCATGTGAACCAGGAGTGATAAAATAAGACCGCAGTTAATACTGATCTGCTTCTCCAATTTGAGGCCTACTGACTGTCAGGTATAGATTCTTTATGTGAATTGGAGTCATAAGAAAACCCAAGCACTTCTTCAGGGCTTTCAAAAATTTATTTGAACCAAAGGATCCCTATTCTCACTTGATGTAGTTCAGGAACCTAACAAAGAAAGGCAAGAGACTTCATCCATCATAACTGATCTTTTTGAAATTTTGGTTTTGGATGCACACATCGGATCTTTCTTTAGATCCATCAGGGGGTGAGAATCTAAGCCACAACCACACACAGGGCCAAAGGGTGATTCAGACACATCCCTTTGCAAAGAAATTAAGCAAAGAGCCACAGGTGATGCCCATTCATTTTCATTTGAAAACTCTTTTTTTCAGGCTTCACATGAGGGTGGCCTGAGGCAAAGAACTTCCTGACATTCAGGGAA
This sequence comes from Callospermophilus lateralis, assembly GCF_048772815.1. Lineage (NCBI taxonomy): Eukaryota > Metazoa > Chordata > Mammalia > Rodentia > Sciuridae > Callospermophilus > Callospermophilus lateralis. The sequence continues at coordinate 551,879 of NW_027513408.1, forward strand.
ACAGATACATAGTAAGAGAATGGCCGATAGCAGGGTTTCTCCACTGAGACTTTCCTGGTCACACTGATATCTCAGTTTTCTGAGATTCTCCCATTCCCTTCAGCTGTCCAGTACATGGCCATTTAACAGAGCTTGAGGTGGTACATATCTTAAATACAAAACTATGTGCCTATTCGGGAGAGTGGCCAGAATTCAGGAAGAAAACAGGAACTTAGGCAGATAGTAGGTGTTGCCCATCCATGAGGCAAGCTGCAGTCCATTCATCAATTGGGCAGGATGAATGCTGCGAAGCTTTCTACTAGACAGAACACATCAACTGATACATTCTCTTTTCTAATGTCGACAACCACGGACACAGTGGGATACACAGACATAGAAAGACTCGCCTTGTCAAACGACTTACTAGCAACAGTTCACTACAATCCAATCAAACCGCCTTTCTTTCGTATTCTCAGAACATGAGACAAAACCACAAACCCACACCCAGACCCGCAAAGGCACCTCCTTCCCCCAAGTAGGTCTGTCATATCCGGAGTGTCCTCTGACTGGTGGGCCATACTATGTTCTCCCAAAATGGCCTGTCCTGTCTCAGATCTGCTCTACTTTGCCAACTCTGTGAAGTAGTCAGGAGCCAGCGGTGATCCACTACCTGCTTTATCAGGATAGGACCCTCTTCAGAGGTTTCCTGGCATTTGGCCATCCTCAAATCAGTAGGTACCAAGAAATATTGATTCTGTCCTTCGTAAATCCAAACAAGTTAGACCACTGGGACTTGGACGGGTTATGGCTCTGGGTGCCTGGCTTCCTGGATCCCAAGTTCAGAGACTTCCATCACCAAGGAAGTGAAGTGAAGTCACTTCCTTGAGGAACTGAATGAGGTCACTGCCTTGGAAACCACGTTGTCCTAACATTTGCCTCCAAGGTTCCCATGAGATGGAGGATGCCCCTACATCCTGTGACACTTTCACAAGTTCGAATCGTATATCAAACATAGGGACCAGGGAACAGCTCTCCACACAGGCATGGTTTGGTCTATCTTCTCTGTATTAAGAAGAATGAGGCTGATTCAGACACATTCCTTAATTCTACCAGGTTGTTTGCCATTGAGATGACTTTTGCTCTCTCAGGTCCTTCATCGCTGCCTACATCTTCTCCAGGGATCATTTCTGCATGTACCTTTGAGGTTCTCAGCAGGTGGAAGATCCCATGCATTCCTGTATTGTAAGACCAACACTGTCACTGCTCTTCTTTAAAGTTAGATTGAGGGAACAGTGTATGGTTAGGGTTAATAACATTTTCATTTTCGGTTAGGAACCATTCTGCTGGATGAATAATGTTATTGGAACCTGTGATATTTATTAGAATACAGACGTGAAATATATGTACATAAACAGAAATCTAAGTAAGATTTGAAGCCCAGAAATCATTGGGCCCTTGATTGGGATACCTATCGTTGAATTACATTCTGCAAAAATGTCTCAGAGAAATCGATATACAATGGCATAAGACCTTGTAACTGGATGATTGAATGTAGAAGAGAACCTCCAGTCAAAAAGTGATAGTCGGTAGGATTAGGAAGATAGTAGGTAGGTTTTAAGAAGAAGAGTGAATATAGGATTTGGACCAAAAGTTCTTTAGCAATAGGATTTTGATTAGAGTGTGAATGTAAGTTTCAGAACATGTGAAGATTTAGTCACAATGATGAACTGTGGAAAAGCAGATACCAATAGAGACATTACAAAAACAGGCAAAGTATAAAGTGAGTGAGAGGATTAGACATTTTCAACAGGGTTGAGTTTGAATATATAATCTTTGGAAGAAACTAATTTGTAGTTACCAATAGGATTTTCATTTGAGAGCATTAGGCAACCTGGACATGGATGTTTTTAGTAATCCATGTTCACTTTTCATTTAGCTTTGATACAATCATAAGTGTGACCTTTGCTTTTTGTGTCCAGAATATTTCAGTGATAAAATGCATATGTAGATCAGGTGACATGGGTATTTCTTCCAACATTTCTGGGAAAAATATTTTGAAGACGTATAAATTAGTGTTGGGGGTACAAAGAGGTGTACCCTGTGTCTATGAATATAGAGATAATGCATGAAAATACCACATTGTGAATAAATAATATAACTGGTTCCACTTTAAATAATGGATTGAATTGATATCTGAAACTAAGTAAGAAATCTTATATTGATATACAATCATTCATTCCAACCAGTTGTACATCTAATGGTAATATTAGGGTTATGGTTTATTATGAGGGGTGTGTGAGTTTTGCTTCAAATGTGATAATGGAAATCGAAAATAATGTGTTTGGAAAGAAGTTTCAAGAAAAGACCAGTCAGAAACGGAGGAATACATGTTTTCTGAAGCAGGAAGTGATTGAAAGTGAAATAAATGCCTATAAATTTGTGAACGTGTGGATGAAATATATATCCTATAATGTGCATAAACTCAAGAAATAGAAATGTACCAGTGTTGAATAAAAATAAACTTCAAAGTATATATCATGTCCCATAGGAATCTACTTGCATTGATGTTAAACTGGGTCAGTTACTGTAGAAATATTAGGATTTTTTTTTTTTTGGTGTTATACTACAATTTATTTTAGCACTAGAATGCCACAGAATGTAGAGGAAAGAGCAATGGATTTTTAGTTATAGCACTAATAATCTAACATTTAATGACTCTTTTGGGGAGTCTAGAAATTACATAAGGCTATGTAACATATATTTTATTATTTAACATTCATAAATGCTTGGGATTTTAGTAATATTTCTAGTTTTTTATTTTTTATTTTTTAAGTTGTTGATGGATCTTCATTTTGTTTATTTGTTTATGTGGTGCTGAGAATAGAACCCAGTTCCTCACACATACTAGGCAAACATGTTAACACTGAATCACAAACCCAGCCGCTCCACTTTTGTCTTAACATCGAACACGCCTCTCCCTCTTCTTTACTCACTTTCTTCCTCATTTTTCCCCTTCTCTCTCTTCCTTTTTCGTTTTTCCTCCATATCTATTTTTCTCTCATGGCATTACAAACAGTTGTATGCTATGAAATTTAAATTTGAGACTGTTTTTTATAGTCACTATTTTTTTTAAAAAAATTTAATAATTATAATCACCTGATAGATATATTACAATACATTTATTATACATATGTGTCTATATTCATGCATATGGCATTACATATATTATGTATATATATATATACATATATATTTAAAAGTACTTTGATTAGCCTGTTAGAAATAATATACACCAAGACTTTCTTAATTCTGAAGTCTTCCAGAATTAACATCTTATAATGAAAATCAAATAAACATATTTAAGAAAAAAGGTATCATTCTTTATTATCAATATTGATAATTTAATGTTTTTTATCACGTTACGCTGTAATATGGCATATTATATCTTATGAATTAGAGAAATTTTTTTGAACAACCTATTATTTAAGGACCATATGCACTGACATTTTAAATGGCTTTCTTATGATTTCAATTTCTATCAATTATGTATTAATTGCCAAATACTTATTTTAGTACTTTTCATATTCATAATTGATATAAAGTGAATTGTTTAATTTTTCTGGTAATTAGTTACTTATTACAGTAGGGACATTATTAATAGTTCTAAATTTTTATAAGTAAATGGTACAAAGATATTTTCATGCAAAATTAAGAATAATTGCATGCTCTAAATGTTTGATTGTTGATACATATAATACAGAGCTTTTGATGAGTCTCTTCCCAGTAAAACATAAAATGCAAAGATATCATTGGGTATGTATGTCCAAATAAAGATAATGAAAAATACACATTATCAGCTAGAAACTATTAAATAAAAGATGAAAAGAACAATCCAACACATTGTACCAACTTATCAGATGAGGCAGTATTCTGAAAGAATAGCCTAAGACTAGACCTGGTCCATGACAAAATATTTACCAAAAAATGAAATATGAAAAATATAGGAAATGCTATGAATTTTTCATGAAGGTAGGTGGATTATCCTTTAATCTCAATTAAGTGTATTTTCAAAAGCCAGTTTTCTGGTAAAATAAATTTGTGATAGATACAACTACACAAAACAAAGTTTCTGCTTAGCAAAATGAATGCATCTCAACACTTTTTAGCTGATTTCTTGCCACTCAATTTTAAACCTTTATTTATTTATTTATTTTTATTGATTGTTCAAAACATTACAAAACTCATGATATATTATCTTTCATACATTTGACTCAATTGGGTTATGAACTCCCATTTTTCCCCAAATACGAATTGTAGAAGCACATTGGTTACACATTCACATTTGTACATAATGGCATAATAGTGATGTTGTATTCTGCTACCTTTCTATCCCCTACTATCCCCCCTCACCTCCCCTCCCATCTTTCCTCTCTACCTCATCTGCTGTTGTTCAATTCTCTCCATTGTTTTCCCCCCATTTCCCCTCACAACCTCTTATATGTAATTTTGTGTAACATTGAGGGTCTCCTACCATTTCCATATGCTTTCCCTTCTCTCCCACTTTCTATCCCCCCACTCGTCTTTGTTTAATGTTAATCTTTTTCTCATGCTCTTCCTCCCTGTTCTGTTCTTAGGTGCTCTCTTTATATCAAAGAAGTCATTTGGCATTTTTTTAAGGATTGGTTAGCTTAGCTTAGCATAATCTGCTCTAATGCCATCCATTTCCTTGCAAAGTCTATGATTTTGCCATTTTTTAGTGCTGAGTAATACTCCATTGTGTGTAGATGCCACAGTTTTTTAACCATTCATCTATTGAAGGACATCTAGGTTGGTTCCACAGTCTAGCTATTGTGAATTGTGGCGCTATGATCATTGATGTGACAGTATCCCTATAGTACGCTCTGTTAAGACCCTCTAGTCCGAGAAGGGTGATAGCTGGGTCCAATGGTGCATTCATTCCCAGCTTTCCAAGAAATCTCCATACTGCTTTACAAATTGGCCTTATCAATTTTCAGTACCACCAGTAGTGTACAAGTGTACCCTTTTCTCCACATCCTCGCCAACACTTATTGTTGTTTGACTTCATAATGGCTGCTATTCTTACTGGAGTGAGATGGTATCTTAGGGTGGTTTTGATTTGCATTTCTCTGACTGCTAGAGATGGTGAGCATTTTTTTTATGTACTTGTTGATTGATTGTATGTCCTCCTCTCTGAAGTGTCTGTTCAGGTCCTTGGCCCATTTGTTGATTGGGTTATTTGTTATCTTATTGTTTAATTTTTTGAGTTCTTTTTATATTCTGGATATTAGGGCTCTATCTGAAGTGTGAGGGGTAAAAAATTGTTCCCAGGATGTAGACTCTCTATTTACCTCTCTTATTGTTTCTCTTGCAGAGAAAAAACTTTTTAGTTTAAGTAAGTCCCATTTGTTTATTGTTGTTATTAACTCTTGGGCTATGGGTGTCCTATTAATGAATTTGGAGCCCGACCCCACAGTATGTAGATCATAGCCATCTTTTTCTTCTATCACATGTAGTGTCTCTGATTTCATCACTAGCTCCTTGATCCATTTTGAGTTAACTTTTGTGCATGGCGAGAGAAAGGGATTCAGTTTCATTTTGGTGCATATGGATTTCCAATTTTCCCAGCACCATTTGTTGAAGATGCTATCCATCTCCCAATATGCTTTTAGCCTCTTTATCATATATAAGCACGTTGTAATTTTGTGGATTGATTTCTGTGTCCTCTATTCTCTACCACTGATCCACCTGCCTGTTTTGGTACCAGTACCACGCTGCTTTTATAACTATTGCTTTGTAGTACAGTTTGAACTCTGGTATCGCTATACCACCAGATTCAAATTTCTGCTTAGAATTGCTTTTGCTATTCTGGGTCTTTTGTTTTTCCATATGAATTTCATGATTGCTTTATCATTTCTACAAGAAATGCCGTTGGGATTTTGATTGGCATCCATTTTAACCTGTAGAGAACTTTGGGTAATATCACCATTTTGATGATGTTAGTTCTGCCTATCCATGAACAGGGTACATTTTTCCATCTTCTAAGATCTTCTTCTATCTCTCTCTTTAGGGTTCTGTAGTTTTCATTATATAAATCTTTCACCTCTTTTGTTAGGTTGATTTCCAAGTATCTTATTTTCTTTGAGGATATTGTGAATGGAGTGGTTTTCCTCCTTTCCATTTCAGAAGTTTTGCTCCTGATATACATAAATGCCTTTGATTTATGCGTGTTGATTTTATATCCTGCCACTTTGCTTAATTCATTTATTATCTCTAGCAGTTTCTTTGTAGACCCTTTTGGGTCTGTTATATATATTATCATGTCATCCACAAATAGTGATAATTTAAGTTCTTGTTTTCCTATTTTTATGCCTTTAATTTCTATTGTCTAATTGCTCTGGCTAGAATTTCAAGAACTAAATTGAATAGAAGTGGTGATAGAGGGCATCCCTGTCTTGTTCCAGATTTTAGAGGCAATCCCTTCAGTTTTTCTCCATTTAGGATGATGCTAGCCTGAGGTTTAGCATATATAGCTTTTACAATGTTGAGGTAAGTTCCTGTTATCCCTAGTTTTTCTAGTGTTTTGAACATAAAGGGATGCTGTACTTTGTCAAATGTTTTTTTCTGCATCTATCGAGATGATCATATGGTTCTTGTCTTTAAGTCTATTGATGTGGTGAATAGTATTTATTGATTTCCGTATATTGAACCAGTCTTGCATCCCAGGGGTGAATCCTACTTGATCATGGTGCACAATTTTTTTTGATATGCTTTTGTATTCGATTCATCAGGATTTTATTGAGAATTTTTGTATCCAAGTTCATTAGAGATATTGATCTGTAGTTTTGTTTCTTTGAAGTGTCTTAGTCTGATTTCAAGATCAGGGTGATTTTGGCCTCATAGAATGAATTTGAAAGAGCTCCTTCTTTTTCTATTTCTTGAAAGAGCTTGAAAAGAATCAGTATTAATTCTTCTTTGAAGGTTTTGTAGAACTCCGCTGTTTACCCATCCGGTCCAGGGCTTTTTTTCGTTGGTTATCTTTTGATGGCTTCTTCTATTTCTTCCTTTGTCATTGGTCTGTTTAAATTGTGTGTGTCTTCCTGACTCAATCTGGGCAGATCGTATGACTTAAGAAATTTATTGATATCTTCACTATCTTCTATTTTATTGGAATATAGGGTTTCAAAATACTTTCTAATTATCTTCTATATTTCTGTAGTGTCTGTTGTGGTATTGAATTTTTCACCCCCTATGTTAATAATTTGAGTTCTCTCTCTTCTTCTCTTCGTTATCATGGCTAAGGGCCTGTCAATCTTATTTATTTTTTCAAAGAACCAACTTTTAGTTTATCAATTTTTTCAATGATTTTTTGTTTCAATTTCGTTGATTTCTGCTCTTATTTTAATGTCGTCTACTACATTTGCTGTTGTTTTGCTCTTCCTTTTCTAGGTTTTTGAGGTGTAGTGTGAGTTCATTTATTTGTTGTTTTTTTTTTCTTTTTTTGATGAAAGAACTCCAAGAAATGAATTTTCCTCTTAAAACTGCTTTCATTGTGTCCCATAGATTACAGTAGGTTGTGTCTGTATGGTCATTTGTCTCTAAGAATTTTTTTGTCTCCTCCTTAATGTCTTCTGTAACCCATTGATCATTCAGTAGAATATTGTTCATTTTCCATGTGATGTAGGATTTTTCCTTCCTTCTTTTATCATTGATTTCCAGTTTCATTTCATTATGATCTGATATGGTGCATGGTATTATCTCCACGCCTTTATATTTACTAAGAGTTGCCCTATGACCTAATATATGGTCTATCTTTGAGTAGGATCCATCTGCTGCTGATAAGAAGGTGTATGCACTTGATGATGGTTGATATATTCTATATATGTCGGTTAAGTCTAGGTTATTGATTGTGCTGTTGAGTTCTATAGTTTCTTTATTCAGTTTTTGTCTAGAGGATGTGTCTAATGGTGAGAGCGGTCTGTTGACGTCACCTATAATTATTATGTTGTAGTCTATTTGACTCTTGAACTTGAGAAGAGTTTGTTTTATGACTGTGGCAGCTCATTTGTTTGCTGCATACAAATTGGTAATTGTTATGTTATGTTGGTGGATGGTTCCTTTTAACGTTATATAGTGTCCTTCTTTATCCCTTTTGATTAACGTAGGTTTGAAGTTGATTGTATTTGATATGAGTTTGGCCACTCCTGCTTGCTTCCGTGTGCCCTGTGAGTGGTATGATTTTTCCCAACCTTTTACTTTCAGCCTGTGTATGTCTTTACCTATCATATGAGTCTCCTGAAGGCAGCATATTGTTGGATTTGTTTTTTTGATCCAGGTTACTACCCTATGTCTCTTGAATGGTGAGTTTAGGCCATTAACATTTAAGGTTACAATTGAAATATGATTTGTACATCCATTCATGTTAATTTATTTATTTATTTTAGTTTGGCTAGTTTTTACTTTTTGGTTATTTTCCTCCCCCTTTACTGAGATACCTCCCACTGTTAGTTTGGGGCACTATTTTTCAATTCTTCTTCTTGTAGTATTTTGCCCAAAATCCTTTGCAGTGCTGGTGTTATGGGTGTGAATTCTTTTAGTTTTTATTCATTGTGAAAGATTTTAATTTTATTGTCAAATCTGAAGCTTAATTTTGCTGGATACAGTATTCTTTGTTGGAATTCATTATTTTTCAGTGTTTGAAATACATTGTTCCAGGATCTTTTCACTTTCAAAGTTTGTGATGAAAAATCAGTCGTTAATCTAATTGGTTTACCCCTGAATGTAATCCGCCTCCTTTCTCTCGTAGCTTTTAATATTCTCTCCTTGTTCTGTATGTTGGCTATCTTCATAATTATATGTCTTGGAGTTGGTCTATTATGGTTTTGAATGTTTGGGGTCCTGTAGGCTTCAAGGATTTAGCAATCCATTCCATCTTTCATCTCTGGGAAGTTTTCTAGAATTATTTCATTTAATATGTTGTCCATTCTTTCGGTTTGAATCTCTATGGCTTCTTCTATCCCGATGACTGTGAAATTTGTTTTTTTTATGACATCCCATATCTTTTGAATAGACTGCTCTTGGGACTTAAGCATCTTTTCTGTGTTGACTATATTCTTTTCAAGTTGATAAACGTTGCCGTCATTATCTGATGTTCTGACTTCTATTTGATCTAGTCTATTTGTAATATTCTCGTTTGAGTTTTAATTAATAGTTTCCTGCATTTCTAGGATTACTGTTTGATTTTTTTTAAGATCTCTATCTCCTGGTAAAGCTTGTTCTTTGCCATTTGAATTTGTTTAATTCATTTTCAAAATATACTTTTATTGCTAGGACTTGCTGATTCATGTATTCTCTAATATCCCTTTCCATCTGAGATAGGTAAGCCATGAGTTTTTTTCCCTATCCCTGTTTCTGATGATTCTAGGTCCTCCTGTAGAATTAAGTTGTCCTGCATTGTTTGTACACATTTTTTCCTTTGTTTTTTCATGATGTTCACGTTGTTTTCCTTCTCTATTTGATTGCTGTTTTTCTGCTCTATTCTATAGATTTGTTTTGGTTTAATATATCTGTTGTCTCTCCTTTGTGTTGGTAGACTATGCCTGCTAAAGTGAATTCTGCTTGGAAGGAATTGCGATGGCCGAGCTCCAGTGATGTCACCTGTCTGCTATGGCGGGCCCCAGGCTCCTTGCCAGGGTGTTCAAATGGGAGTGGGCTGGTACTGATCTGTCTCAACTGATCTGTTTTCAACTCCCGGTCGCCGGCGGGCGGGCGGTCTCCAGCTGTCCAGTCACACAGTCAGCGGGTGGGCTGTCACTGGTGGGCGGGAGATCTCTAGCCACCCAGTTGCACGTGCAGCCAGCGGGCGATTGGTCGCTGGTAGGCAGGCGGGCACCAGCCACCCAGTCGCACCAGCAGCGGGCTGTTTGTGACCAGTGGGCAGGCGTTCTCCAGCCGCCCAGTTATCTCCTGCTAGTCCTGGTTTCTCGTGATAGACCAGGTTTCCCCTGAGTGATGCCTCTCGGCAGCTCATACTGTCCTATGGGCCTGCCGTTTCTTGGGTGTGGATGGTGTCTATGGGGAACCCCGGCACTCTATTGTTTTGATTTTTTCCTCTTGCCCCTCTCCCAGCTCTGGCTAGACAGGTTTCGTTTTCGCCTCTGATGGGAGGGGAAGTTGAAGGTCAGGTGCCTCTAGTTTTCCCGACGTCTTTATGCAGGCTCTCTCTGATAATCTCTCCAATGGAAAGCCTAAGAGAGATTTTATGTGAATTCCCTGCTGTATGGGAGATGAGCTGAGTAACACAAACCTGTTTTATTGTTGCAATCTGTTGGAGAGTGGCGGTGGTTACTTCTGCTCTCCAAGATGGTGGCCGTTGGTTTCCTTGGTGGAGTTTTTATTGTGGAGGGATAGAACTGTAGCACTTCCTTCCCCGTCTGAAATCCCAAACTCAGCCCGGGGCTCAGTTGGAGGTCAGCCAGCAGGATTCCACAGAATCTGCAGCAACGTTTCTCCCTGCCGGCTGGTCGCTTCTAGGTGGTGCCCTGCTGTCTCTAGCCACGGGGCAGGCCACACAGATTTGTCAGCCCAGATCTCCGGTCGCACATTTGGCTCGTGTTTGAGACTCAATTACCGGACCTCATTGGTGAAAATCATTCTTCTAGGTTTCGGTGCACACCCATTTTTCTGTAAGATCCTAACAAGATAATTTTTTGTCGTTCTAACTCGTTATTCACCTGTGAAGTGGCGCAGTTCACAGGGTGTGAGTGGCAGATTCAGAGACATCCCTTCATCCTGACCAGGTTGTTTGCCATGGAAGATGACTTTTGCTGTCTCAGGTCCTTCATAGCTGCCTACATCTTCTCCATGGCTTATTTCTCCATGGACCTTTGAGGTTCTCAGCAGGTGAAAGATCCCCTACATTCCTGTATTATAAGACCAACTCTGTCCGTGCTCTTCTTTAAAGTTAGATTGAGGGAACACTGTAGGGTTAGGGTTAATAACATGTTTGATTTGGGTTAGGAATCATTCTGTTTATGAATAATTCTATTGAGAAGCTGCGATATGTATAAGAATATATAGTTGAAATATATGTAGGAAAACAGAAATCTAAGTAAGATTTGAATCCCAGAATGGCATTGGGCCCTTAATTGGGATACTTAGCGTTGAATTACGTTCTGCACAGATGTCTCAGGTAAATTGATATACAATGTCATAAGACCCTGTACCTTGGAAGATTGAATGTAGATGAGAACATCCATTTAAAAAGGTATAGTTGTTATTGAATGGTTAATTAAATAGGTACTTGTCACTTCCTGTTTTTCTCTATGCTTAACCAAACACTGTTGAAATCTTGAGAACTGTTTGCTAATCTTGTTCCCAGAATGTGCTGTCCCCAGTTTTCAAACTGCAGAATTTACTCTCTCACCTGGTTGCATGCAAACTGCCCACTCCCACTGACCCATCAATAAACTTCCCTCCTTGCCCTCGGCAAGGAAAGTATATAAGCTCTGCTCAAGCTCTTCTCAGGGCTCTCTGCTGTATTCAAGTGAGCTCTGAGCCCCAGCATGCTGGAACTCCAATAAACCCTTTGCTGTTTCATGAGTCAGTTTCTTGGTGGTCTCTTCCTCCAATGCACGCCCGACCTTTACACATGAAGTTTCCACTGATATCTGGCAGCGGCGGATGAGAGACCCCAACGGGCTACTCTTGGGGTAAGTAAGTCTCCTATTCCTGGTTTCAGGTTTCAGGTTAGGACTTGGAAAAATGGCTATTGATGAAGAGTGTGAGCTCTCTCCGACAGTGGCTGACAGACGTGTCACAGAGCCACAGGCCACGTTCCTGGAGGACGCCCCAGAGGACTTGGGAAATTTAGTTATAATAGATTCCTTGACTCAGTGATATTTTGTTTTGGATTCGGTATTGCCAGCCCATTGGTTATTGCCGGCTACTCAGTCCTGATCTCAGTGTTGGACGTCCATTGCCTGTCTTTATTGTCTTGTCTTGTCTGTTTCATGTGTCGTTGCTTTCACTGTTTGTGGATCTTTCATTATGGGACAGAGCACTTCAATGCTAGATCTCAGTTTAAAGGGCAACTCTTATGCGTGGTCTCATAAAATCCCAACACAATTAATGGCAATACTTCTCTGAGCTCAGTTCCAGAACTCAGTCTCTAAGGGGAATCACACCAGAGTTCAAGCCCAGGTGGACCCAGTCATCTCTTCCAACTGCCACACAAATGACCACAATTAAAACCAAAACACTCCCCAATGGCCCTCATCTTTTTCCATATAGACACTCATCATAACCTCTGGCTGGACGTTTCCATGAGGGGCATAGCCCAAGACAGTGTCCAAAACATGCTCCCTTGCCGCTAATTTGCCTAAAGTCAGGGTGGCCTGGAAACCCTTCCAGTGAACCAGGATTGATCAAATACGCCTGCCATTAATACTGATCTTCTTCTGCAATTTGAGGCCTACTGACTGTCAGGTGTAGATTCTTTATGTGAATTTCAGTCATAAGAAAACCCAACCACATCTGCAGTGCTTTGAAAAACTCATTTGACCCAAAGGATCCCAATTCTCACTTGATGGACGTCAAGAACCTAACAGAGGAAGGAGAGAAACTTCACCCACAATGACTGCTCTTTTGGCCATTTTGGTTTTGGATGCACACATGGGATCTTTCTTTAGATCTATCAGTTGCAGAGAATCTAAGACACAGCCTCACACAGGGCATAGAGTTGGATTCAGACACATCCATTTCCAAAGCAATTAAGCAAAGAGCCACAGGTTATGCCCATTCATTTCCATCTGAAAACTGTTTTCTTCAGGCTTCACAAAGGGGTGGTCCGAAACAAAGAACTTCTTGACATTCAAGGCAACAGAACATTATGTAAGCAAAAGGCTCAAAGAAGGGTTTCTCCACTGAGAGTTTACTGGTCACACTGATATCTGTGTTTTCTGAGGTGCTCGCCATTCCCTTCATCTATCCAGTACATGGCCATGTCACAGAGCTTGGAGGTGGTACATATCTTGGACACAAAACCATGAGCCTATTCTGGAGATTGGCCAGAATTCAGAAAGAAAATTGGAAATTACTAAGATCGTTGGTGTTGCCCATCCTTAAGGAAAGCTGCAATCCATTCATTAATTGGGCAGGATGAATGCTGGGAAGCTTTCTACAAGACAGGACAAATCCATTGATGCATTCTCTTTTCTAATGTCTACAACCACGGACATAGTGGGATACACAGACATAGAAACACTCGCCTTGTCAAACGTCTTACTAGAAACAGTTCAACCCAAAAAAACAAACCACCTTTCCTACCTATTCTCAGAACATGAGACAAAATCATAAACCCAAAACCACACCCATATTGGCACCTCCTTCCCCCAAGTAGGTCTGTGACTCTAGGGAGTGTCCTCTGACTGGTGGGCCATACAATTTTCCCCTGAAAAGTCCTGTCCTGTCTCAGGTCTGTTCTCCTTGACCAACTCTGTTAAGTTGTCAGAAGCTAGTGTTTAGCCACTACCTGCTTTCTCAGGAAAGGCCCTTCTTCCGAGCTCTCCTTGCTTTTGCCATCCTAACATCAGTAGGTACAAAGAAAGACTGACTCTGTCCTTGGTAAATCCAAACAAGTGAGCCCATTGGGACTGGGACTGGGACTGGCTCTATGTGCCTGGTTTCCAGTATCCCAAGTTCAGAGAGATCCATCACCAAGAAAGTGAGGTGAGGTCACTCCCTTCAGGAACTGAATAAATTCACTGCCTTGTAAACCATTTTGTCCTAATAGTTGCTTCCAAGTGTCCCATTAGATGGAGGCTTCCCCTACTTCCTTTGAAACTTTCACAAGTTAGAATGGTATGTCAACCTTAGGAACCCGGGAATAGCTATCCACACAGGCCTGGTTTGGTCAATCTCCTCTACATTAAGAAGAGAGAGGCTGATTCAGACACATCCCTTCATCCTGACCAGGGTGATTGCCATGGAAGATGACTTTTGCTCTCGCAGATCCTCCATAGCTGACTATATCTTCTCCAGGATTCATTTCTGCATGGACTTTGGAGGTTCTCAGCAGGTGGAAGATCCCCTACATTCCTGTATTGTAAGACCAACTGTGTCCCTGCTTTTCTTTAAATTTAGGTTGATAGAACAGTGTATTCTTAGGGCTAATAAAATGTTTGATTTGAGTTAGGAATAATCCTGCGGGATGAATAATGGTATTGGGAACCCGAGATATTTATAAAAATATAGAGGTTAAATATATGAATGAAAACCGAAATCTAGGTAATTTTGAAGCCCAGAAGGGCATTGGGCCCTTGATTGGGATACTTAACTTTGATTTACATTGTGTACAGATGTCTCAGATAAATAGATATACAATGGCATCGGACCTTGTAGCTTGGATGATTGAATGTTGAAGAGAACATCCAGTCAAAAACGGATAGTAGGTAGAATTAGGTACAGAGTTGGTTTAGGAAGAAGAGTGAGTATAGGATTTGGAACAAAAGTTCTGGAGCATTAGGGTTGTGGTTAGAGAGTGAAAGTGAACATAAGTTCATGTGAAGGGTCAGTCACAATGGTGAACTGGTGAAAATATGCAGGAAACCACATATCTTTAGAGACATTATGAAATCAGGCAAAGTATAAAGTGAGTGATATGATTATGCATTTTCAACAGGGTTGAGTTTGAATATATAATCTTAGGAAGAAACAAATTTCCCCTTCCTCTCCTGTTTTCTCTTTTCTTTCCACTATACAAAGTCTAATCTGGGACAGAAAAGATCCGTCCTTTATAGGGCATATCAGGACATATACAGGATTGCCTGGAGCCCTTAGTTTGGGTAATGATTTAGCAGATAAAACTACGCATGACATACATATTTTCTCTACAGTAAAAGAAGCTACAAATTTTCATAAAAAATTCCATGTCAATGCTAATACTATACATAAGCGCTTTAAAATAACTAAGGAACAAGCTAGACAAATAATAAAACAATGTCAAAATTGTGTGACCATTTTACCACAAGTTAATCTTGGAGTCAATCCTAGAGGATTGATACCTAACCATATTTGGCAGATGGACGTCACAAACTTGCCAGAATTTGGAAAATTAAAATATTTGCATGTTACAGTTGATACTTCTTCTGAATTTTTGATGGACTCCCTTCATGCCGGAGAAAAAAAACTAAAGATGTTATAGCTCATTGCTTACAAAATTTTGCCACTGTGGGCATTCCAAAACAGTTAAAAACAGATGTTGCCCCTGGTTATACTTTTACCTCCTTTAAAGAATTTTGCTCATCATTTTGCATTACTCATATAACAGGAATCCCATACAATCCGCAGGGACAAGGCATAGTTAAATGAGCTCATCAAACTATTAAAACCTACTAATTAAATGAAAAAAAAGGAATTGGGAAGGGGTATATATTCACCAAAGATAAACTTAAAATAACCCTTTTTACTCTAAACTTTGGAAATTTGGATTCATCAGGGCTTAGTCCTGTGGAAAGGCATATGTGTCCAAAAAATGTACATAAGCCCAAGGTACTTTGGAAAGATATTCTAACAGGAAAATGGAAATGTCCTGACCCAGTAATCGTCTGGAGTTGGAGGTCTGTTTGTGTGTTTCCACAGGGAGAACAGCAGCCGATTTGGATTCCAGAGAGACTAACTAAAGCGATTTCTACAGATTAAAAGAATATGATTTGGCTCAAATCCATAACAGCTGATATCCAGAACTCCAGTTTGGCTATTCTTACATCTGTGACAAATCCAGGATGCTTTTTTCAATATCTATTTTATTATTACCCTTTCCCATGTCATGAAGTTCTATTTTGTTTTTTGAGCTCATACAAACCTAGGTTAATGTTTTGCTGATCAGTTCTATTTTTGGACTATAGAGTTTTTAGACATTGCAATGGAGATTTCACCTGTAAAATGTTATAAGGCCTTTACTCTTATGTTATGTGTTGTATGTATTATATTACGTGTGCACACTTGCGTTTTTTGTTATATGTTTGAATGTACGTATGTCCATATATCATATATGATGAGCGCTCATGAAAAAATGGATCCAAATATATTTTTATACACTTGATGTAAATGTTTTAATTTAAATTGGGTAAACACCTGTTGAGGATTGTTTTAAAATGTGTACAAAAAAGGAGGTTAACAGATCTGTTTGTTTACTTTCACAATTTCTTTTCATTATATTTAATAATTCTCTTCAAGACAATGTAAATTGTTAAGAAAATTGTTTTCTTTTAGTACCTTCTGGAATGTTACATAATTTTTCTTTGGCCATTATTGCCAAAATTCCTATCTTCATCCCAGTGCCTGTAAAGACAAAGATAAAACCAATCTACAGCTTCTGCAATAGCCATCACTGAACTGCTTGCAGAACTTGCCTGGACTCTGTATCACCTGTATGCATTGTGAACTCACCTGCATGCATTGTGAACAATATGTTGGTGAATTGACTTGTGGTAGTGTTGGGGTATTTTTGCTGATGATGTCATCGGTGGTACAATTTTTCCAAAAGGAGCCGTCAATTGGCTTGGTGTATCTTCCTCCCTTCTGCTGTCATGGTCGTTCAGCTAAAATTTGGGGGCCAAAAGAGGTGAGACAAAGAACCTCACCCCCCGCTGGTACAAAGACCTCTCCACAGGTGTGACTGTATACTGGACCTGTAGCTAGTGACGGGTAAGATCCAATTGTAATGGTACCAATCTAAGACTGGAGGCTGATAACTTGAGGTCAGCTCATTCGATAATGGGTAAGCACCATATGTACTATTGGACAACCTAAGGCAGGCATGGTCCCTAAGCCACATGCTTGTTCTTTAAACAGAGAGGGGGAGGTGTTGAGAGGCACAGCCCAAGGGGCCAAACAAACTTTCAGACTGCCAGCTGATGATTGGCTAACAGCGGCCCCAGCAACATCAAGCTAATTGGCTCCTCTGCGGTGATGCTCATTGGAGATGCTCATTGAGCAGTTTCCCCACCCTTTCAGACTGCAAGCTGATGATTTGCTCACAGCAGCCCCAGCAATATCTAGCTGATTGGCTCCTCTGTGGTAATGCCATTGGGCTGTTTCCCCACCCTTTCAGACAACGGAGCTGCTCATTGTGGGACTTTTTGGGCTCTGCCCACACGACCCAGCCAATCGACCTCAAGAGAAGGAGTGTGGAGGTTGAGAGCTTGTGGGAAGCCAGTAGTGGCAGTTGGGCTCTGAGGGTTTTTCCCGAGGAGCTAATTTTTAGTCATGTGTGGTTCTAAAAGTAAGGTTAGTTTCTTTTGACAAGTGGCTCCTGAATTGTGCCCAGCCAGATTGCAGCAATCCTAAAGTGATGGAGAAAAAGAACCCAAACAGAATAGAAATACAAGCAGTTTAGAGAGGCATGGTGTATAGTTGGATTTACCTTTTGCATGATAAAGGGTAGGTGTTATAAATCTAGTCAATTTTAAATTGAAATAGTTCTCCATGTGTTTTATAGTTAACAAATATGTGAATTCCTATCTCCCTTTATCTGTAGCCTATTCAGCACATGTATTTTTGTATGTACATATAGAATCCTACCTGGTATCACATGTACATTTTTGTTAGATGGCTGACTTGGCAGATACAAATTTTTAGAAGAGGTCACTCCTCCTAAACGTTGTTGGAATTGATAATTAAAACTATGGGTGAGCTTCCTTGTTGAACAATATAATACATAAATCCATGTTCAGTAAAATGAATAGTTTTGGATCTATGGATGTTATATATTTCATGATGAATTTCGATTTCCATGTATATTGCTACCTTTTAATGCCTCTCTCTCTCTCTCTCTCTCTCTCTCTCTCTCTCTCTATATATATATATATATATATATATATATATATATATATATATATATATATATACATACATACACACACACACTCTCCAGATTTTTCAGAATGTAAAATATATGTGTCTTATTATACAATCCCTAAATGCATTCATATTCATGAATGTGGATTTATAACCAAATGTTCACAAAGTTATTTTCAGAAATATTCATCCACCTTAAATACATATTGTATCCTAGTACTGAAATCAAAATTCAGTGAATGGTGCATAGAAGTCCTAATTTTTCTACAGTAACTTACCCACTTTAACATCAATGCAAGTAGATTCCTATGGGACATGATGTGTATTTTGACCTTCATTTTTATTCAACACTGTTACATGACTATTTCTTCAGTTTATGCACATCATAGGATATATATTTCATTCACAATTTTGCAAATTGATAGGCTTTTGTTTCACTTTTAATCACTTCTTGCTTCAGTACACAAGTATTCCTCTATGTTTTTTGACTGGTCTTTTCATGATACTTCATTTTATTTTAGATTTCAATAATCACTTTTAAAGCAAAACTCACACACTCTTCATGATAAACCATAAACCTAATATTACCATTAGATGTATAAATGGTTGTAATGAATGTATGTATCTCAATATAAGATTTCCTGTAAATTTGTAAATATCAATTCAATCCAATATTTAAAGTTGGAACCAGTAATATTATTTATTCACAGTATGGTCTATTCATTCATTTTATCTATATTCCTAGACACAGGGAACACCTATTTGTACACCCTATACTAATTTATACACCTTCAAAATATTGCCCACAGAAATGGTGGAAGAAATACTCATGTCACCTGATCTACATATGCACTTTATCACAGTAATATTCTGGAAACAAAATGGAAAGTTCACACTTATGACTGTGCCAAAGCCTAAATGGAAAGTGTGCATGGATTACTAACAATATCCATGTCCAGATTGCCTAATTCTCTCAAATGTCAATCCTATTTTTGACTAAATATTTGATTCTTTCTAAGATTTTATACTCAACCTCTACCCTGTTGAAAATGTCTAATCCTATCACTCAATTTATACTTTGCCTGATTTCTTAATATCTCCATTGATATCTGCTTCCCCATATATTTTCCCCAGTTCATCATTGTGTCTGACTCTTCACATGTGGTGACATTTACATTCACTCTCTACCGCAAACCCTATTGCTAAAGAACTTTTTGTCCAAATCCTATACTCACTTTTCTTCCTAAACCTACTGACTATCTTCCTAATCCTACCAACTATGCCTATATGAGTGGATGTTTTCTTCTACATTGAATCATCCAATTTTCAAGGTCCTATGCCATTGTATATCGATTTATCTGAGACATCTGTTTAGAAGATATTTAAAAGCTAAGTATCCCAATCAAGGGCCCAATGCTCTTCTGGGCTTCAAATCTTACATAGATTTCTGTTTTTATACTTATATTTCACCTATATATTCTTGTAAATATCACAGGTTCCCAATACCATTATTCATCCAGCAGAATGATTCCTATCCCAAATAAAACCTGTTATTACCCTAACCATACACTGTTCCCTCAATGTAACTTTACAGAATAGCAGGGAAAAAGTTGGTCTTACACTACAGGAATGTAGGGGATCTTCAACCTGCTGAGATCCTCAAAGGACCATGCAGAAATGATTTCTGGAGAAGTTCTAGGCAGCTATGAAGGACCTGAGGGAGGAAAACTTAACTTCCATGGTAAACAACCTGGTCAGAATGAAGGGATGTGTCTTTATCAGCCTCTTTCATCTTAATGTAGAGAAGATTGACCAAACCAGGCCTGTGTGGAGAGCTGTTCTCGGGTGCGTATGGTTGATATACCATTCCAACGTGTGAAAATGTCACAGGAAGTAGGGGCACCCTCCATCTCATGGGACCCTTGGAAGCAACTCTTAGGACAAAGTGGTTGCCAAGGCAGTGACTTCATTCACTTCCTGATTGAGGTTACCTCACATAACGTCCTGGGTGATGGAACTCTCTAAACGTGGGATTCAGAAAGCCAGGCAAGCACAACCAGTCCCAGTCCCAGTCCCAGTGGTCTCACTTTATTTGGATTTACCAAGGACAGAGTCTGTCTTTCTTGGTACCTACTGATGTGAGGATGGCCAAAAGACAGGAAAGCTAAGAAGAGGGGCCTTTCCTGATAAAGCAGGTAGTAGCTCACCACTGGCTTCTGACAACTTCACACAACATTCTTCCCTCAATGCAGCACAAAGGTCCCTTTCACTCATGAAGTGGAGGTCCAACCCTCAACTGTTCTGTAAAAGAACTTCAGAGAGAGAGGTTAAAGATTCCTGCAAAGCTGTTATGGAGGTTTCTAATATATTTAAGTTTTGGTCTATTTCTGCTTCTAACTGGGTCATTTGTTGTGTCCCATGGACCAGGGCAGTGGTTCCTGTGCCCACCCTTGTGGCAACTCCTATTCTTTATAGGATGGCTAAAGTGAGGGACATATGTTCCCAGTGAAACCGGGTTGTATGTCCCACCTATTCGATCTTCAAATGAACCTGCGTCATGATAGAGCATTCTGGGTAACATATGCACCATTACACAATTAATCACATCCGTTTTTCATTTCATGAAAACATCAACAATGTTTTAGTATATAGAATTATACTGTTGTAGGGACGGTCAAGGCAAGGCACCTAAGATAGCACCAAAGACAGTGAAACAGTCCTATTTGGTTGCACCCAGATTCAGAGGGCATTGCTTCGGTTGTAATCAATTAATCTTCTGAATTCCAAGTTTAGGTAGTTTCAGAATTTTGTACCCAACATGTAAGAGAAGTGGCTCAGAAGATCACACTCTGCAGAAGTTCACAAAAAGCTGTTTTTGTTTCTGTTTTTTTTTTCTCTGTTCTGGGCAAGTTAACTTTTCAAGGACAACTGGGTGGGGGAGAGCTTTTACTTCCCTTTCTTTTTTCCCCTTGCCAGCTGTTACCATGGAGCCCAGATGGTAACTTCTTTATCTTAGAAATGTTGCCATCTCTGTGAAGCCCCATTTCAAGGCCAGAGGAATTGTTCACATATTTTGTGAAAAACTAGTAAGGGGGTGTCTAGCTTAGGAGTGCTGATTATTTTTAGCCAGTGGCCAAGTGGAACAGGGCAACATTAAAAGAGGAAGGTTATCTACACTGAAATCGTTTATAGGGACTTTTTTGCTGAAAGTCCTAAAGTCAGCCATGGTGAAGACTCCTGGAGAAGGTCAGTGAAAACTTTTCTGTGGGCCTGGTACAGAGGGGGGAGACAGAGAAGTCGGGGCTTAGAGCAGCTTCATGGATCTGAGAATGAGAAAGGAGAGATGTAAAAGAATAATGGGAAAGGGGTTTGGGATATTCCTAGCAAGAAAACTTGAGCAGTAGAACAGCTAGAGCAGAGGGGAAGAAGGGAGTGAGTATCCACAAAGCCTGTGAGGGACTTTAAATTTTTAGTAACCTGTTTTCAGTGATGAAAGACCAACTTTAAAGGCCATTTTCATTACATTTGGATAAGGGTCTGAGGGCTCTCCTCAGCTGGTTTGAGCTATGGGTTAGCTGGAAAGAGGACCTGGTGGGACCCAGTGCGGGCAGTGACAAGAGAAGAGAGGAGTGAGTCGGTGGAGGGGTACCTCAGTACCTGCTTCTCAGCCAGGGGGCAATGGTCTGAGAACCGGTGTTGGTTTGGGTTTTTGATCTAGTAATTGAAGGGAAGAAATCAGGTTGCTGAGTTTGGAGTGACAGCAGATAGTCTGGAGAAGAAGGCTGAGGGTGAGGATCTATTGGAGAAGCATAGTTCAGGATGTGAGCGAAGGAGGGAAAAGGCCTCCACATAGGGGAATCTGCTTTTACCCTTTTGAGCACTTGCAGAAGTTAAAAAGGTCACACAGTATTTGAGGATCTAGAGACTTCTCTGGGGGCCATGGGTTTTGGTTATCTAATTGGTCATATGGCCAATGCTGTGTACAGAATTTGATGAGGAGTTCGGGTTCCATCAGGAAGCCCCTGTATGCTCACATCCCCATGACTTACAGAAGAAATTGGCTTTTCCTCCACACAGCTGTTGCTGTTTGTGGCTTTGATTGTCTGCCGGGCAAACATAGTAATCTAGGCTAGCCAACCTGCACCTGGCTTACCTGTCCCAACATCCATAATGTTTGTTTCCATTATTTATGGTACAAAAGGTATTTAATGGAATTTTAGTGGGATCCTCTTCATCAGGGATATCCTAATAGGAAAGACCTATAGCCAGCTAACAAATGTCTGGGTGGAGAAATGGCCACCAGGTCCCAAAGTGGGCTATATGTGAGATAGATTATACTTCTTCTCCAGTAGGATTTTTGATCAGCCATCGCTGCTGAAAGGGCTGATGAGGGTTAGAACTACTGGTGGTCAAGGAGAGACTCTATAGCTTCATCCACCTGGCGAATACACAATTTGAAAGGGTTACCAGTCTCTTCCAGTTTCCAGGCAGAGTCTGGACAGGGTGCAGGCTTGAGATGAGAGGCCAGGATCCAGGAAGTGATTCTGTCTACCTTTACCACTGTAGATGTTATAAGTAGAACCTGGTATGGTCCTTTCCAGTGGGGTTCCAGCGATGACACCTGATCTTGTCTTACATAGACAAAGTCTCCTACTTGATATTGATGTGGAGTCCCCTCATCTCCAGGTTGGTAGGCAGTGGCCAGCTGTTTTCACAGGTATCGCTGAGTTCTTTCAACAGCTGTAAGTCTGTCAAGCATGGTGGTGTGGAAGGGATCGTTAGGTCTTAGAGTTGGGGTTAGGTCCCTTACTGGAATAGGGGCCCCATAGGGAATTTCATAGTGGGTGAGGTTACACAAAGAAACAGAGAGAGAATTTCTTGCATGAAACATTGCATAAGGCAGAAGCATTGTCCAATCTTTTATGTCGGTCTCTAAGCTTAATTTCATTAAGGTCTCTTTAATGGTTCTATTCATTCATTCTACCTGTCCTGCATTCTGTGGTCTATAAGCACAATGTAATCCCCAGGGTACTGGCTAACCCCTAACGTACCTGGGTCATGAATGCAGGTCCATTATCAGACTCTGTTACCTTAGGCAGGTCGTATCTTGGAAAAAAATCTTCCAGGATCTTCTTGACCACCATTTGTGCTGTTTCTTTCTTTCTTTCTTTCTTTCTTTCTTTCTTTCTTTCTTTCTTTCTTTCTTTCTTTCTTTTTTTTTTGGTGGGGAAGGCTTTAATCCATCCTGAAAATGTATCTACAAAGACTAGGAGATATTTAAGTCCATACCTTGCATGCTTAATTTCAGTAAAGTTCACTTCCCAGAATTGTCCTGGTCTTTTTCCTCCTAGGTGCTTTCCTCCAGGAAGCTTGGAAGGGTAAGCATAAACCAATTGATGGACCCGACAGGCTTTTGTTACCCATTCAGTCCTTTCGCTGTGATTTGGTTAGTGGAAAACTCTGTTCTTGATCCTTCAGGAATGCCTGCAGTTTCTTTGAACAAAGTTGAGTGAGTTGATGTACATTTTCTACTGACATAGTTAGAGCCATGACTATAGGAGTTTTTACTGAAGGATTTAGAAATCCCACTTGGTTGCCTTCAGGGTTAAAAGTTATTTTGGCCCAGAGCTTGGTGAGCAGATCTCTGCCCATCAATGGGGCCAGGCATTCTGTGATTACTAGGAAGGATTGATGGATTTTCCTTTTCCCAGGTCCATGGTCCTCTTAGTTGTCCAAGCCCGATACTTACTGCCATTTGCCCCTTGAACTAGAGACCTTTTATTTGATAGATGGCCCAATGGGGTCTTAAGGGCTGAGTATATTGCCCCTGTATCCACTTCAAAGTTTACTGGGGTCCCCTACACTTCAAAAGTTACCCTGAGCTCCGGGAGGGGATGTTAGCCCCGACTTTTGGAGTCATCCTCAAGAGTCAGAATGGCTGGCAGGAGTGGCTGTCTCTTTCTAGGGAACTCTTTGGCCCAGTGTCCTTTTTTTTACAGTAGGCACAGTGATCTGAGGCAAGGAGTGGCCTCTGGCGTGGGCCCAGGTATCCCTTCCTGTCTCCCTGTTTCTTAATTTCTGGCCTATTTGTTGTTGTGACCAGGACCTTAGTCAGCGCCTTAGTCTGTCTTTTGTTTCTTTTATCCTCCCTTTGTTCCCTTCTCTTCCTCAGTTTCTCTCTTAAAGTATACCTTCTCGGCTTCTCTGACTAAATCTCTCAAAGTCATATCTTGTAATCCATCTAAGCATTTTAACTTTCTTTTAATATCTGGGGCAGCTTGCCCAATAAAGGCCATTGTGACAGATGACTTTTGATCCTCTGCCTGAGGATTGAAAGGAGTATATCTTCTATATGCCTCCATAATTCTCTCTAGAAACATAGAGAGAGGTTCTTCAGGCCCTTGAATAATCTCTCTTACCTTGGCCTAATTAGTTGGTCGCCTAGCGGCCGCACGGAAACCCACTATTAGAGCCCAGTGATAAGTGAACAGATGCTCCCTACCTTCAAAGATTTGGGGCCCACAGTTGGGTTGGTTCAAAGGAAAGCTGGCTTTGATTATCTTGGGAAGTTGTGTCAGTCACGCATCTGGTCAGAGGATATGTTTTTCCAGCTTCCAGGAGTATTCTATTTTGATCCCCTGTCATGAAGACAGTCCCTATGAGTTGTTGGCAGTCATCTCAAGTAGGCTAGTGTGAAAACATCAATGACTCAACCAGACCTGTGTGCCAGGTGGGGTGCTCAGAAAAAGGGGGATTGTTATATTTCCAATTATGTACGTCTGAAGAGGAGAATGGCCAAAACTGGTAGGCTTGCATTTTTTCCCCCATGGCCGTCGTCAATCTTTGGCCCACAGGGATGGAGGGGGAGCATCATGGGAGTTCCAGTGTTTTCAACTATTCACTGCTGGCGAGTTCCTATAGCCGGGCCAGCTTCCTCAAGGGAAGGAAGGGCTGTGTGTGCCACTGGGGAGCTATCTGGAGGGTGCTGTGCTCCTCCAATTGCAGAGAGGCTGAGTCAGCAGCAGGGGAATCACTTAGAGGGTGTTGGGGATTGGGGGAAGAGGGCAGGGGATAAGGAGGGGGAGGAGAATCCAGTAGAGTCAAATCTTTTGACTCAGGGAGAACAGAGGGTGGAGAAGGAAGAAGAGCAGAGGGTTTGAGAGATCATGGGGGAAGGAGTAGGAGCAGGGGCAGCGGTAAGGAAAGGCTTCACCCATGGAGGAGGAGATTTGCAGAGGTCCTGCAAAGTTAAGATATATGGCGGAATGATCCAGATGGCTATGTGGCCCTGGCTAAAAGACAATATCTCTAACTTTTTAAATTAGTGGGAAGTAGAAAGATGCTTCTAGAGGCCATCCAACTCGAAAGGTGGGTCATTCTGAGGCACAGAGCGTCTTCCAGGTCCAGTGTTTTACTAAATAAAAAAGATTCTGAGCCCTTATGTGGACTTTGGGCCAGTGATCAATGGTCAGGGACAGAGGCATTGAAGTGCTCTGTCCCATAATGAAAGATACACAAATAGTGAAAGCCACGACACATGGGGTCTCACATTCGCCGCTGCTGGATTTCAGTGGAACCTCCATATGAAAAGGTCGGGCAAGCCTTGGAGGAAGAGACCACAAAGAGATTGTCACATGCAACAGCAAAGGGTTTATTGGGGGTCCAGCATGCTGGGGCTCAGAGCTCAATTGAAAAGTGATGAGAGCCCTGAGAACACCTTAAGCAGAGTTTATATAATTTTCTTGGAGAGGGCAGGGAGGAAAGTTTATTGATGGGTCCGGGTGAGTGGGCAGTGTGCATGCACACGGGTGAGGGAGTACATTCTGCAGTTTGGCAGTTGGGGAGAGCACATTCTGGGAACAAGATTAGCAAAGAGTTCTCAAGATTTCAAAAGTGTTTTGTTAAGCATACAGAGAAACAGGAAGTGACAAGTACCTATTTTATTAACCTTTCACTACCGACTATCCCTTTTTGACTGGATGTTCTCTTCTACATTCAATCATCCAAGGTACAAGGTCCTAGGCCATTGAATATTGATTAATCTGACACATCTGTGCAGAACCTAATTCAAAGCTAAGTATCCCAATCAAGGGCCCAATTCTCTTCTGGGCTTCAAAACTTACCTAGATTTCTGTTTTCATACATGTATTTCACCTATATATTCTCATACATATCACAGGTTCCCAATACCATTATTCATCCAGCAGAATGATTCCTAACCCAAATCGAAAATGTTATTAACACTAACCGTACACTTTCCCCTCAATCTAACATTACAGAGAGGAGGGACAGAGTTAGTCTTACAATACAGGAATGTAGTGGATCTTCCACCTGCTGAGAACCTCAAAGGTCCATGCAGAAATGTCCTCTGGAGAAGACGTAGGCAGCTATGAAGGACCTGGGAGAGTAAAAGTCATCTTACATGACAAACAACCTGGCCAGGATGAAGGGTTGTGTCCAAATCAGCCTCTCTCGTCCTAATGTAGAGAAGATGGACCAAACCAGGCCTCTGTGGAGAGCTGTTCCCAGGTTCCTATGGTTGATATACCAATGTAACTTGTGAAAGTGTCACAGGAAGTTGGGGCAGCCACCATCTCATGTGACCCTTGGAAGAAACTGTTAGGACAAAGTGGTTGCCAAGCCAGTGAACTCATTCAGTTCCTGAAGGAAGTGACCTCACCTCACTTCCGTGGTGATGGAACTCTCTGAACATGGGATCCAGGAAGCCAGGCATCCAAGCCAGTCTCAGTCACAGTCCCTGTGGGCTCACTTGTTTGGATTTACCAAGGACAGAGTCAATCTTTCTTGGTACCTACTGATGTGAGAATGGCCAAATACCAGAAAAGCTCTGAAGAGGGGCCATTCCTGAGAAAGCAGGTAGTGGCTCACCACTAGCTCCTGACAACTTCACAGAGTTGACCAAGGAGACAAGATCTGATAAAGGACAGGCCATTTTGGGAGAACATATTATGGTCCAGAAGTCAGAGGACACTCTGGATAGTCACAGACCTACTTGAGGGAAGCAGGTGCCTTTTTGGGTGTTGGTGTGGGTTTGTGGTTTTGTCTCATGTTCTGAGAATAGGTAGGAAAGACGGTTTTGTGGTGTGGAGTGAAATGTTTCTAGTAAATCGTTTCACAGGGTGTGTGTTTCTATGTCTGTGTATCTCACTGTGTCCGTGGTTGTAGACATTAGAAAAAAAGAATGCATCAATGGATGTGTCCTGTCTATTAGAAAGCTTCCGAGCATTCATCCTGCCCAATTAATGAATGGACCAGGGCTTGCATAATCAATGGGTAACACCTGCTATCTTCCTAAGTTCCAGTTTTCTTCCTGAATTCTGGCCACTCTCCAGAATAGGCTCATGGTTTTGTGTCCAAGATATGTACCACCACCAAGTTCTGTCACATGGCCATATACTGGATAGCTGAAGGGAATGGCGAGCATCTCAGAAAACTCAGATATCAGTGTGACTACTAACATCTCAGTGGAGAAACCGTGGTTGGGCCTTTTGCTTAACAATTGTTCTTTTCCCCTGAGTCAGGAAGGACTTTGCCTCAGGCCAACCCGTTTGTGAAGCCTGAAGAAAACCGTTTTCAAATGGAAATGAATGGGCATCACCTGTGTCTCTTTGCTTAATTGCTTTGGAAAGGGATGTGTCTGAATCAGGCTCTTGGCCCAGTGTGAGGCTGTGGCTTAGATTGTCAGCACCTGATGGATGTAAAGAAAGATCCCATGTATGCATCCAACACCAAAATGGCCAAAAGAGCAGTCATTGTGGGTGAATTCTCTTGTCTTTCTCTGAAGTTTCCTGACCTCCATCAAGTGAGAATAAGGATCCTTTGGGTCTATTGAGTTCTTTAAAGCCCTGCAGAGGCTAGTCCATTGGTGCTTAAGTTTTATCATGACTCCAATACACATAAATAATCTAAATCCCACAGTCAGTAGGCCTCAAATTGGAGAAGTGGAGCAGTATTAAATGCAGGCCTATTGGATCACTCCTGTTTCACAGGAAGGGTGTCCAGGCCACTCAAACTTTAGGCAAATGAGGGGCAAGGGAGCTTATTTTGGATACTGTCTTGTACTGTGCTCCTCATGGAAACCTCTAGCAAGAGGTTATGTTCAGTGTCTATATGAAATAAAATGAGGGCCATGTGGGATTTTTTTTGGTTTCAATTGTTTTCATTTGTGTGGCGGTTGGAAGAGGTGACTGGGTCCACCTGGGCTTGAACAGTGGCGTGATTCCCCTTAGAGAGTGAGTTCTGTAACTGACCTCAGAGAAGTATTGCCATGACTTGTGTTGGGATTTTAGGAGGACACGCATGAGAGTCGCCCATGGAAACTGAGATATAGGCCCAGGGTACCTTTCCACAGAGCACTGGGAATCTCAGCCAGGATATCACATGATTTTATTATTAAAGGCATGTCAGCCATAGTTGAGAATCAAAACAAACATGGACCTCACATTGTAGACCTCAATGAGCCTGGCTTCATGTGACCTTTTGGCCACTCTTTGAAAAGTCTTGCCTGTGAGAGTTCTCGATAGCGTTCATTGAAATGAGCATCCTCACCATTTAATGGTTCCCGAATGAATTAAAACCCACAGTGCCTCCAACTTCATCCTTGAAAAATGCCTAGATAAATACCATGAAATTTTTGAATTTCCCATGACCTGGTCGCACTGGGAACATTTGGATGTCCTACATCATTCATGAATCTATCAGGCAGTGCCTTGATTGACTGGGATTCATAAAAATGGTGTAGAACAGAGATACCAGTAAGTTGGAGCCTACTGAGTGGTGGGCCTAGAGCAGAGGTGGGAAGGTGTATGATAAAACATCTTTGTGAGGCCATGTCAATCTGCCATTAGCTTCCAAATTGCTTGTGACTGACATGGTGCAGCCAGCAGAATGTTCAATGAAATGGCATATTGTTATATGGAGAGGTTTCAGGGCAATGTTCAGAACCAGGTTTCTATGGACAAGGGGGCAAGCTATGAGGGATAGAAGCCTGCTTGGTGCATTCTCCTGAGAACCCTGACCCACCGCACAAGACTGAACTCCCTCCACCACTGTGTCCCATTTGAACTCCTGTATATCGTGAAGCAAATACCAAAGTCCCAGTGCAGCAGCAAGAAACACCATGAAAATTGGAGGATGACCAAATGGCTTCACAGTCCCCCAGGGAGACACTTAGCCCACAATGGCCACAGTTTACCTACAAAGAGAGAATTCAGCACTGCTAACTCATGTACATTGGAAAATAAGAATCCATGTCCTCCAGGTCACATAGATGCAGACCCAGCTTTGATGGTCTCACTAGAAAGAAATCAAAAGCTCCTGAAAACAATATATATTTCAAGTGCCCAACCACATAGGCAGTTTCCCAAGAAGTCTTTAGGGCACCAGAGCTCCACATTTGAGAAATGTTTACCGTGTCCCTTACTTTGGGAAACTCCTCTAACACCTCCAAGGTTGTGAACTCCTGAGCATATTCCATTCCAGATATGTATTCACAGATTTTCTAACTCTTCTTCTCTAATTCTGTATTACTTGGGGCGGAGTTAATTACAATAAATTTTTCTGGAAGAGAATGGGAAGATTTTTCTGTAGCACATATTTGCATACACATTGTGTTCATTTTCCAATTTTCCATTCGAAATACTGATTCCCTGACACTAACCCACAGCTTGCTAGACTCTGACTACTAATCCTAATGTGATGGAGAAAAATAACTCAAACAGAATAGAAATACAAGCAGTTCAGAGGAAGGGTGGTGTATAGTTGGGCTTGCCTTTTGCAATATATAGGTTTGGATTTATAAATCTAGTCAATTTTTAATTGAAGTAGTTCTCCATGTGTTTTTAAAGTTAACAAATATGTGAATTCCTGTCTCCCTTTCTCTGTAGCCTATTAAGCACATGTATTTGTATATGCACATATTGAATCCTACCTGGCATCACACGTACATACTTGTGAGGTGGCCAACTTGACAGATACAAATTGTGGAACAGAAAATTCAACCTATGGGGGAGCTTCCTAGTTGAACAACATTATATATAAATTCATGTTAAGTAAAATAAATATTTTTGGATATGTGGATCATATAAATTTCATGATGAATTTTGATTGGCATATATATTGCTACTTTTTAATTGCTCTGTGTGGGTTTTGTGTGTGTGTGTGTATATATATATATATATATATATATATATATATATATATATATATATATATTTTCTCCAGATTTTTCAAAATGTAAAATACATGTGTCTTATTATACACTCCTAAATTCATTAATGTTCATATATTTGGATTTCTAATCAACTTTTCACAAGATTATTCTCAGAAATATTCATCCACCTGAACTACATATCTGTTTCCTAGTACTGAAAACTAAATTCAGTGAATGGTATATACAAATGCTTATATTTCTACAGTAACTTACCCAGTTTAACATCGGTGCAAGTAGATTCCTATGTTCCATGATGTCTATTTTGACGTTCATTTTTATTCAACACTGGTATATTAGTTTTCTTCATTTTATGCACATCATACGATATATAATTCTTCCACAATTTAGCAAATTTATAGGCATTTGTTTCACTTTCAATCACTTCCTGCTTCAGAACACATGTATTCCTCCAGCTTTCTTGACTGGTTTTTTCATGAGACTTCTTTCTGAACACATTGTTTTCGATTTCCATAATCACTTTTGGGGCAAACTCACACACCCATCATGATAAACCATAACTCTATTATTACCATTAGATGTATAACTGTTTGGAATGAATGATTGTATATCAACATAAAATTTCTTATGTATTTTCAGATATCAATTCAATCCAATATTAAAAGTGGAACCTGTTATATTATTTATTCACAGTATGGTCTATTAAGGCATCATCTCTATATTCATAGACCCAGGGTCTATGTATTTGTATCCCCAATACTAATTTATAAGTCTTTAAAATATTGCTTTCAGAAATGGTGGAAAAAATACTCTAGTCACCTGATATACATATACATTTCATCACAGTAATATTCCTGACACAAAATGCAAGGGTCACACTTATGACTGTATCAAAGATTAAATTGAATGTGAGCATGTATTACTAACAACATCCATGTCCTGGTTCCCTAATGCTCTCAAATATTATTCCTATTGGTGACTACATATCTGTTTCTTCCTAAGATTATATATTCAAACTCAACCCTGTTAATAATGTCTTATGCTACCACTCACTTTGTACTTTGCCTGATTTCCTAATGTCTCCATTGATATCTGCTTTCAAATACCTTTTCTCCAGTTCATCATTGGGAATGACCCTTCAAATGTGCTGACATTTACATTTACTCTCTCACCAAAACCTTATTGCTAAAGAACTTTTGGTCCAACTCCTAGACTCACTCAAATGGGTTCTTCAAAGCCCTGCAGAGGGAAGCCCAGAGATTCTTGGGTTTTCTCATGACTCCAATTCACATAAAGTATCTAAACCCCACAGTCAGTAGGCCTCAAATTCGAGAAGCAGAGCAGCATTAATGGCAGGCCTATTTGATCACTCCTGGTTCACAGGAAGGGTGCCCAGGCCACCCTGACTTTAGGCAAATGAGGGGGAAGGGAGCTTATTTTGGACACTGTCTTGGACTGTGTCCCTCATGGAAACCTCTAGCAAGGGATTATGATGAGTGTCTACATGGAAGAAAATGAGGGCCATGTGGGAGTGTTTTGTTTTTAATTGTGGTCACTTGTGTGGCAGTTGGAAGAGATGAATGGGTCCACCTGGGCTTGAACTCTGCTGTGATTCCCCTTAGAAACGGAGTTTTGGAAATGACCTTAGAGATGTATTGCTATGAATTGTGTTGGGATTTTTGGAGGCCAGGCATGAGAGTCGCCCATGCATGACAATACGCCTCAAATTGGAGAAGCAGAACTTAATGTCCAAATCCTTTACTCACCCTTCTTTTTAATCCTACCGTCTATCTTCCTAATCCCAGATAAATACCATGATATATTTGAATTTCCTATGACCAGGTGGCACTGGAGAATCTTTGGATGTCCTGTTTCTGATCATGAGTGTACCAGACAGTGGCTTAATTGACTTGGTTTTATGAAAATGGTGTAGAACAGAGATGCCAGTAAGTTGGAGCCTGCTGAGTAGTGGGCCTAGAGCTGTGGTGTGAAGGTGTGTGATAAAATATCTGTGGTGGGGTCATGTGGATCTTCCATTGGCTTCCAAATGGCTTGTGACTGAAATAGTGTAGCCAGCAGACCCTTATATGTAAAGGCATCTCGTTATATGGAGAGGTTTAACGTCAATTTTAAGAAACAGGTTGCTATGGTCAAGGGGACAAGCTATGTTGGATAGAAGACTTGTTGGTGCATTCTCCTGGAGAACCTGACCCACCACACATGACAGAACTCACTCTAGCATTTTGTCCCAGTTGAACTCATTGTATTTCGTTAAGTAAATACCATACTCCCAGTGCAGCAGCAAGAAACACCACAAAAAGTGGAGGATGACCAAATGGCTTCACAGTCCACATGGGGAGACACTTAGACCCGAGTGGCCACAGTTTACCTACAAAGAGAGAATTCAGCACTGCTCCCTTATGTTCAATAAAAAAAAGAAACCATGTTCTCCAGGTCACATAGATGCAGACCCATCTTTGATGGTCTCACTACAAATGAACCTAAAGCTCCTGACAACAACATATATTTCAAGTGCCCGAACTCAGAGACAGTTTCTCAAGAAGTTTTTAGGCCAGCAGAGCTCCATGTTTGTGGAGTGTTTACACTGACCCTAACTTTTGGAAACTCCTCTACCACCTCCAAGGTTGTGAACTCCTGATTATGTTCCATTCCATATATGTATTCACAGATTTTCTAACTCTTCTCCTCTAATTGTGTCTTATTTGGGGTGAAGGTAATGGCAATTCATTGTTCTGGATGAGAGTGGGAATATTTTTGTGTGGCACATATTTGCATACACATTGGATTCATTTTCTTATTTTCCAATCAAAATA
The DNA here is from genome assembly GCF_048772815.1 of Callospermophilus lateralis. Lineage (NCBI taxonomy): Eukaryota > Metazoa > Chordata > Mammalia > Rodentia > Sciuridae > Callospermophilus > Callospermophilus lateralis. Next base: position 584,759 of record NW_027513408.1, read on the forward strand.
CTGAAACCATGACACTAACCCATACCCTACTAGACTCTGACTACTAATCCTAATATGATGGAGGAAAAATAACCAAAACAAAATAGAAATACATGCAGTTCAGTGGAGGCATGGTGTATATTTGGACATGCCTTTTACATGATAAAGGGTAGGTGTTATAAATCTAGTCAATTTTTGGTTAAAATAATTCTCCATGTGTTTTTAAAATTAACTAATATGTGAATTCCTGTCTCCCTTTCTCTATAGACTATTCAGCACATGTATATTTATATGCACATATAGAATCCTACCTGGTATCACAGGTTAATTTTTTTGTGTTGTCTGACTTGGAAGATACAAATTGTGAGAAGAGATCCCTCCTCCTAAACGCTGTTGAAATTGAAAATTCAACCTATGGGTGAGTTTCCTAATAGAAAAACATTATACAAAAATCCATGTTCAGTAAAATAATTATTTTTGCATATGTGAATTATATATATTCAATGATGAATTTCGATTAGCATATGTATTGCTACTTTTTATAGTCTGTGTGTATGTTTTGTGTGTATATATATATATATATATATATATATATATATATATATATATATACACATACTCTCCAGATTTTTCAAAATATGAAATATATGTGTCTTATATATACTCCCTAAATTTATTCATGTTGATGTATTTAGATTTATAATCGATTTTTCACAAGATTATTCTCAGAATTATTCATCAACTTGAAATATATATTTGTTTCCTAGTACTGAAAACTGACTTCAGTGAAAGCTGCACACAAATCCTAATATTTCTAGAGTAACTGACCCAGTTTAATATCAACGCAAGTAGACTCCTATGGGACATGACATATAATTTGACGTTCATTTTTATTCAACAATGGTACATTACTATTTCTGCAGTTTATGCACATCGTAGGATATATATTTTATCCACAAGTTCACAAATTTTTAGACATTTGTTTCAATGTCAATCACTTCCTGCTTCAGAACACAAGTATTCCTCCATGTTTCTTGACTGGTCTTTTCATGAGACTTCTTTCCAAAAATATTATATTTGATTTCCATAATCATTTTGAAGCAAAACTCACACACACTTCAGGATAAACCACAACCCTAATATTACCATTAGATGTATTACTGGTTGAAATGAATGTATGTATATCAATATAAGATTTCCTGAATATTTTTAGATATCAATTTAATCCATTATTTAAAGTTGGAACAAGTAATATTATTTATTCACACTACGCTCTATTCATGCATTATCTCTATATTCATAGACACAGGGTACATCTATTTTTACCCACAATACTAATTTATACATCTTCAAAATATGGCTCCAAGAAATGGTGGAAGAAATACTCATGTTACCTGATCCACATATACATTTTATCACAGTAATATTCTGGTCAGAAAATGCAAACATCACACTTATGATTCTACCAAAGTCTAAATGGAAAATGAACATGGATTACTAAAAACATCCATGTCCAGGCTGCCTAATGCTCCCACTTGTCAATCTTTTTGGGGACTACATATTTGTTTTTTCCTAAGATTATATACTGAAACTCAATCATATTGAAAATGTCTAATCCAATCACTCACTTTACACTTTGCATGATTTCCTAATGTCTCTATGGATATCTGCTTTCCTACGTATTTTCCCCAGTTCATCATTGTGACTGATTCTTCACACGTTCTGACATTCATATTCACTCTCTACCCGAAACCCTATTGCTAAAGAATTTTTGGTCCAAAACTTATACTCACTCTTCTTTTTAAACTTACAAACTGTCTTCCTAATACTACCAACTATCCCTTTTATCCTGGATGTTCTCTTCGACATTCAATCATCCAAGGTACAAGGTCCTATAACATTGTATATCGATTTATCTGAGACATCTGTGCAGAACATAATTCAAAGCTAAGTATCCCAATGACGGTCCCAATGTCCTTCTGGGCTTCAAATCATACCTAGATTTCTGTTTCCATACTTATATTTTACCTATATATTCTTGTAAATATCGCAGGTTCCCAATACCATTATTCATCCAACAGAATGACTCCTCCCCAAAATCGAACCTGTTATTAACCCTAACCATACACTGTTTCCTCAATCTACCTTTACAGAAGAGCAGGGACAGAGTTTGTCTTACAATATAGGAATGTAGGGGATCTTCCACCTGCTTAGAAACTCAATGGTCCAAGCAGAAATGATCCCTGGAGAAGTATTAGGCAGCTATGTAGGACCTGAGAGAGCAAAAGTCATCTTCCATGGCAAACAACCTTGTCAGGATGAAGGGTTGTGTCTGAATCAGCCTCTCTATTCTTAATGGAGAGAATATGGACCAAACCAGGACAATGTGGAGAGCTGTTTCTGGTTCCATATGGTTGATATACCATTCTAACTAGTGAAAGTGTCAGAGGAACTAGGGTATCCTCCATCTCATGGGACCCTTGGAAGCAACTGTTATAACAAAGTGGTTGCCAAGGCAGTGAACTCATTAAATTCTTGAAATAAGTGACCTACCTCACTTCCTTGGTGATGGAACTCTCTGAATTTGGGATCCAGGAAGCCAGGCACACAGAGCCAGTCCCAGTCTCAGTCCCAGTGGGCTCACATGTTTGGATTTACCAAGGACAGAGTCTGTCTTTTTTGGTACCTACTGATGTGAGGATGGCCAAATGCGAGAAGAGTTCTGAAGACGGGCCTTCCCTGAGAAAGCATGTAGTGGTCAGAACAGGCTCCTGACAACTTCACAGTGTTTGACAAGGAGACCAGATCTAAGACAAGACAGGCCTTTTCGGGGGAACATAAAATGGCCCACCAGTCAAAGGACACTCTGGATAGTCACAGACTTACTTGGGGGAAGGAGGTGCCTTTTTGAGTGTGTGTGTGAGTTTGTGGTTTTGTCTCATGTTCTGAGAATAGGTAGGAAAGGTGGTGTGTTTGGTTTGGAGTGGACTATTTCTAGAAAGAACTTTGACAAGGCAAGTGTTTCTGTGTCTGTGTCTCCCACTGTGTCCATGGTTGAAGACATTAGAAAAGAAAATGCATCAATGGATGTGTCCTGTCTAGTAGAAAGCTTCCCAGCATTCATCCTGTCCATTTTAGTAATGGACTGCAGGTTGCCTTATCGATGGGCAACACCTACTATCTTACTAAGTTTCTGTTTTCTTCCTGAATTTTGGCCACTCTCCAGAATAGGCTCATGGTTTTTTGTCCAAAATATGTACCACCTCCAAACTCTGTGACATGGCTATGTTCTGGATAGCTGGAGGGAATTGGAGCATCTCAGAAAACTCAGATATCAGTGTGACCAGAAAAGCCTCAGTGGAGAAACCCTGTTTTGGGCCTTTTGCTAACCTATTGATCTTTTGCCCTGAATGTCAGGAAGGTCTTTGCCTCAGGCCACCCCTTTGTGAAGCCTGAAGGAAACAGTTTTCAAATGGAAATGAATGGGCATCACCTGTGGCTCTTTGCTTAATTGCTTTGGAAAGCCATGTGTCTGAATCAGCCTCTTGGCCCTGTGAGAGGCTATGGCTTAGATTTTCAGCGCCTGATGGATCTAAAGAAACATCCAATATGTGCATCCAAAACCAAAATGGCAAAAACATAAGTCATTGTGGATGATGTCTCTTGCCTTCCTCTGTTAGGTTCCTGACCTTCTTCAAGGGAGTGTAGGGATTTTTTGGGTCAAATGAGTTCTTCCATGCTCTTCAGAGGTGCTTGGGTTTAATCATGAATCCAAATCACATAAGGAATTTATACCTGACAGTCAGTAGGCCTCTATTTGGAGAAGTAGAGCAGTATTAGCGGCAGACCTATGTGATCAATCCTAGTTCACAGGAAGAGTGTCCAGGCCACCCTGAGTTTAGGCAAATGAGGGGCAAGGAAGCTTATTTTGGACACTCTCTTGAGCTGCGCCATTCAAGGAATCCTCCAGCCAGAGGTTATGATGAGTGACTCTATGGAAGAAGATGAGGGCCATGTGGGATTGTTTTGGTTTTAATTGTGGTCATTTATGTGGTGGTTGGAAAAGATGACTGGGTGCACCTAGCCTTGAACACTGGTGTGATTCTCCTCAGAGACTGAGTTCTGTAACTGACCTCAGAGTAGTAATTGCTTTGAAAATGGTTGTGTCTTAATTAGCCTCTTGGCCCTGTGTGAGGCTGTGACTTAGATTATCAGCACCAGATGGATCGAAAGAAAGATCCCATGTGTGCATCCAAAACCAAAATGGCCAAAAGAGCTGTCATTGTGGATTAAGTCTCTTGCCTTTCTCTGTAAGGTTCTGAAAGAATAAAAGAAATTGAAATTGAAATTGAAATGTAAAGAACCAGGTTTGTAAACTTTCCAAGCTGCACTTTCCTGTGGCAGTTTAGACAATTCCCGTATCTGCCCAATAGATGTGTGTTGAAATCTTCCCTGACTACCTAGTTACTTAACAACCCTTTCCCAGAATCCCTGCGGCTCAGCAAGTATACATCTCAGGTATTCAACCAATCAGTTTAAATGTATACCCCTTCTTAGGGCTGACCAATCACGCCCTGCCCGAATTGTTCCCGCAAATGAAAGTGCTAATCATGCTTTAGAGTTGTTATTTGATTTTCCCATGGTATATGATGAATTGCTAAAGGAGGCTATGATGTATGTAAAGTCCCTGCCCTCTCTAAAGAATGTATATAAACTCTGCTCAAGTTGTTCTCAGGGCTCTTTGTTCTTTGCTCCTCTAAAGTGAGCTCTGAGCCCCAGCATGCTGGACCCCCAATAAAACCTTTGCTGTTGCATGAGAAAGCCTCTTGGTGGTCTTTTTCTCTGACGTTCGCCCCACCTATTCATCTGGAGGCCCCAGGTGAGATATCCGGCAGCGGCGGACGAAAGACCCCAATGGACTCCTCTCGGGGTAAGTAAGGCACCTCTTTCTGGTTTTGGGTTTCAGGTTATGGATTGGCAAAGTGGCTGTCAGTGAAGAGCAATAGTTCTCTCTGATGGTGGCTGACAGATGTGTCACAGAGCTACAGGCCACGTTCCTGGGGGACACTCCAGAGGACTAGAGAAATCAAGGAATACTAATTTCCTCAACTCGTTTATATTTTGCTTCAGGATTCGGTTCGCCAGCCCATCAGGTTTTGCCGGCTACTCAGTTTTGGTCATTGTTCTGAACTCATGTTGAGTTTACGGGCTGTCTTTATTGTCTAACCCATCAGGTTTTGGCAGTTACTCAGTTCTAATCTTTGTCTTGGACTCATGTTAAACGTTTACTGTTTGTCTTTGTCTGTGTTGCGTTTGTGTCTTCACTGTCCCTGTTTGAGTAACTCTCATTATGGGACAAAGCACTTCCACTTCTCTGTCCCTGACACTTGATCATTGGACTGATGTCCGCTCAAGGGCCCAGAATCTTTCTTTTTCAGTAAAATGCCGTACCTGGCAGATTCTCTGTGCTTCAGAATGGCCCATTCTCGGAGTCAGGTGGCCCCCCAGAAGGATCCTTCTACTTCCCTCTAATCCGAAAAGTCAGAGATATTGTCTTTCAGCCGGGGCCACGTGGCCACCCAGATCAACAGCCATATACCCCTTCCCCCAGCATCCTATCATTCAAACCTTCCACTCCTCCCCCTCTTCCTTCCATTCTCCCTGAGTCACAAGACTGGACACTCCTCCCACTCCTTATCCTCTACCCTCGCTCTCCAACCCCCAACACGTTCCAGATGATATTCTCGCCGCTGACTCAGCCTCTCCGCCGCTAGAGGCAATTGGGCCAGACCCAAGCACTCCAGGGGACTTCTCTGCAGCAGCAGCAACCCCTCCTCCCCTGGAGGAAGCTGGGCCACCTAAAGGAACCCGCCGGTGACGGATAATAGAAAACTCGGAAGCCCCTATGATGCTTCCTCTCCGTCCCTACGGGCCAATGAACCGATCCAACTGGCACCCAAACACCATTAAATGTAGGTAGCATCTGTCCACTTATCGCCAGACTCTAATAGCGGGTCTCCGAGTGGCCGCCAGAGGGCCGACTAATTTGGCCAAGGTAAGAGAGATTATCCAAGGGCCTAATGAGTCTCCCTCTATGTTTCTGGAGAGAATTATGGAAGCATATAGGAAATATACTCCTTTTGATCCTCAGGCAGAGGATGAACAAGCATCTGTTGCAATGGCCTTTATCGAGCAGGCTGCCCTAGATATTAAGAGAAAGTTACAACGTCTAGATGTATTACAAGATAAGACCTTGAGAGATTTAGTAAGAGATGCTGAGAAAGTATATTATAAGAGAGAAACTGAGGAGGAAAGGGAACAGAGGAGAGAGACGGAAAGGGAACAAAAGGAGGATGAAAGGAGCAAAAGGCAGACTAAAGTATTGACTAAGGTTCTGGTCAGAGCACCAAATATGCCAGAAGTTAAAAAGCAGGGAGACAGAAAGGGATACCTGGGCCCCCGCCAATGGCTGCCCCTGGCCTCAGATCATTGTGCCTACTGTAAAGAAAACAGGACACTAGGCCAAAGAGTGCCCCCAAAAGAAGCAGAGATGCCAGTCCGCCGTGCTGACTCTAGAAGAGGACTAGGAAAGTCGGGGCTCGGATCCCCTCTCCGAGCTCAGGGTAACATTTAAAGTGGAGGGGACCCCAGTGAACTTTGAAGTGGATACAGGAGCAGTATAATCAACCTTTAAGACCCCACTGGGCCCCCTATCAAATAAATGGTCCCCTGTTAAAAGTACTAATGGCAGTAGATATTGGGCTGGGACAACTAAGAGGACTATGGACCTAGGAAATGGAAAAGTCCACCACGCTTTCCAAGTAATCCAAGAATGCCCAGCCCCATTGATGGGCTGGGATCTGCTTACCAAACTCTGGGCTAGAATAACCTTTAACCCTGATGGTCCCCAAGTGGAGTTTCTAAAGCCTTCAGTAAAAACTCCCATAGTCATGGCTTTGACAACATTCGTAGAAGATGAACATCAACACTTCGCGCCTCCTAGGACTGATCAAACAGGCAAACTACCCCAGAAATGGATAAAAGATTATCCTAATGCCTGGGCAGAAACTGCTGGGTTAGGTCTAGCCATATAACAACCTCCAATAGTAGTAGAATTAAAAGCCTCTATCTCTCCAATCAGTGTTAAACAATATCCTCTAATCAAAGAAGCTAAGGATGGGATAAGGGCCCATATTCAGAAATACCTGGCTCTTGGGGTCTTAAGGCCCTGTCATTTGTCCTAGTATATCCCCCTGCTACCAGTAAGAAAGCCAGAAACTGGGGACTACCGGATGCTTCAATACCTAAGAGAGATCAACAACAGAGTGCAGGACATTCACCCCACTGTACCGAATCCATATAATTTGCTTAGCGCTCTGAATCTGGAGCAGGAATGGTACACTGTGCTAGACTTAAAAGATGCTCACTTTTGCTTGCCCATACATAAGGACAGTCAGTTGCTGTTTGCTTTTGAGTGGATAGACCCCGAAAAAGGAACATCTGTCCAACTAACCTGGACTAGACTCCCACAGGGGTTCAAAAACTCTCCCACTCTCTTTGATGAACCCCTCCACAAGGACTTCAATGACTTCAAAACTGCACACCCCGATGTCACCATACTCCAATATGTGGATGGTCTGCTACTGGCAGCCGACACCAAAGAGAACTATGAGTCTGGGACCCAAGCATTATTTTCCAAGCTTGCTCGGCTTGGATATAGGGCTTCTGCCAAAAAGGCCCAAATTTGTCAGCAAGAAGTAATCTTCCTGGGTTATTCTCTTAGGGGTGGCAAAGGATGGCTCACTGAGCCCACAAAACGAACCTTTGTGCAGATACTGCCCCCATCTAATAAGAGACAACTCAGGGAGTTTCTTGGGACTGCCGGCTTTTGCAGGTTATGGATTCCTGGGTTCGCGTCTCTGGCTGCCCCTTTATACCCGCTGATAAAGGGGGATGCCCACTTCCAATGGACCCCTGAGCACCAACAAGCTTTTGATAATGTCAGAAGAAAGGTGCTGCTATCTGCTCCGGCCTTAGCACTCCCAGATATAGAAAAACCCTTCACTCTCTACATCGAGGAAAAGAAAGGAATAGCAAGGGTTGTGCTCACTGAGACTTTGGGACCTTGGAAAAGGCCGGTAGAATACTTATCAAATAAACTGGACCCAGTGGCTAGTGGGTCGCCCCATTGCTTAAGAGCTATAGCAGCGGCAGCCCTTCTAATAAAAGATGCTGATAAATTAACGTTGGGACAGAAGCTAACGATTATAGTCCCCCATGCCCTGGAGTGCATCATCTGTCAGCCTCCAGAGATGTGGCTATCAAACTCTAGAATAACCCACTACCAGAACCTCTTGCTTGACAAAGACAGAATCACGCTGGGACCCGCTGCTCCACTCAACCCGGCTACACTGCTGCCAGAAGAATCATCAAGACCCGTCGCTCATGAGTGTCAACACATACTGGCAGAGGAAACCAGTATACGACGAGACTTGAAGGATCAGCCACTGCCTTGCCCTGAAGTTGTATGGTTTATGGATGGCAGCAGCTTCCTCCAAGATGGTAAGCGGTGGGCTGGAGAAGCAGTAGTTAGCAAAATTAATGTCATCTGTTCCTCTGGTCTCCCAGAACTGACATCAGCCCAAAAAGCAGAACTGATTGCCCTTACGAAAGTATTGGAACTAGCAACAGGCAAAAGGGCCACCATATACACTGATAGCCGCTATGCATTTGCCACTGCAAATGTGCACGGGGCTATTTACCAGCAAAGGGGGTTATTAACCTCCACCTGGAAAGAAATAAAGAACAAAGATGAGATCCTCCAACTTCTCTCAGCAGTGCAGGGCCCTAAGGAACTAGCTATAGTGCACTGCCCAGGGCACCAGAAGGAAAATGAACCCGTGGCGGTTGGAAAAAGAAGGGCAGATGAGCAAGCTTAATTGGCAGCCCTAAATGGAGTGACTGTGTTAACTTTTTCCACACCAGGGGGAACAACAATCAGGAGACTTGGCCGCACCAGAACATTCAGGCAACTTATCATCTGAGGAGACAGATACAGAACTCTGGGATCCTACAGAGCCAAGTTTACAATTTCAAAAAGCCCACCTTTATGTCAAAGACGTACACCAGCTCACCCACTTAGACTCAGAGAAGGTATAGGCACTCTTAAAGGACCAGAGAAAGGACTTATTATTGACTGACTCACAGAGGAAAGAAATAGCTGAGCAGGTGACTAGAGCTTGTCAAGTCTGCCAAGTAGTTAATGCTTACTCATCCAAGCTTCCTGCAGGGAAGCGCTTACGAGGAACCAGACAAGGACAATTCTGGGAATTGAACTTTACTGAAATTAAGCCAGCAAGGTATGAACTTAAATATCTCCTAGTCTTTGTAGATACTTTTTCAGGATGGGTCGAAGCCTTCCCCATGAAGAAAGAAACAGCTCAGATGGTAGTCAAAAAGATCGTAGAAGACATTTTTCCAAAGTTCGGCCTGCCTAAGGTAATAGGGTCCGCTAACGGACCGGCATTCATGCCCCATGAAAATAAGGGATTTGCCAGGACCCTGGGGATTAATTGGAAGTTACATTGTGCTTATAGACCCTAGAGCTCAGGACAGGTAGAAAGGATGAATAGAACCATCAAAGAGTACTTAACAAAATTAAGCTTGGATACTGGCATAAAAAATTGGACTATGCTCCAACCTTATGCACTATTTTGTGAAAGAAATACCCCCTCCGCCTCTTTGTGTAACCTCACCTCTTATGAAATTCTCAATGGTGCCCTTCCTCCAGTAGGGGACCTAATCCCAAATATGAGACTTAATGATTCCTTTCACACCCCCTTGCTTGACAGATTTAAAGCCCTTTAACAAACCCAGCATCCAGCGATACCTGTGGAAACATTTGGCCTCTGCTTATCAGACTGGAGACGAGGGAACCCCACATTGATATCAAGTGGGAGGCTTCGTCTACGTGAGATGGCGTCAGGTGTCATCCCTGGAACTCCACTGGAAAGGACCATACCAGGTGCTGCTTATAACACCCACAGTGGTGAAAGTGGATGGAATCACTTCCTGGATCAATGCCTCCCATCTCATGCCTGGGCCCTGTACAGACTCTGGCTGGAAACTTCTACAGACTGGTATCCATCTCAAGTTGCGTGTCCGTCATGTGGGTAGGGCTATGGATTCTTCCCATGACCACCAGCAGCCCTAATCCCCATCAGCGTGCTCAGCAACAAGGGCAAGTAATGAATCCTAATGGGCAAGTAGTGTGATCTATTTCACAAACAGCCACCTTATGGACTTGGTGGCCATCTCTCCACCCGGACATTTGTCAGCTTGCCATAGGCTTCCCTGACTGGAATCTCCCTGACATAGAGGACCCCACACAGATCCCACTCAAACCCTAACCAGGGCAACATAGACCACCTTAACCCATGAATTATGGATGTCATCTCCCCCAGCTCAGGTGTAAACTAGCCAGTCTTGACTATTATGTGTGCCCACCTGATTTCCAAAGTCATAAAACAGGCCCAAACCTGTGGAGGACCCAGTGACTTTTATTGTAGATCTTGGGGTTGTGAACAAACGAAAGCTGCATGGTGGAACCCAAACTCCCCAGAAAGGTATGATTCCGGTAGGATGAAATGACACCTGGATTGATCCCAAGAAATGTGCTGCTAGCCCAGTGGTGTCAAAAACTCGCTGTGGAAAGAATACTCTATGTTACCCCCTCAATATAACTTTCACTTTAAAAGGAAGGGGCTACCTCAGAAAAACCTGGCCTATGGGAAATACGTGGGGAATGCGATTCGATATTTATGGCCCAGGTGATGAATTTGGTCTCTGGTTCACCGTCTGGCTTAAAAAGAAAGAAAATCCCACAGCAATAGGACCCAATCCCCTCAAGCCAGGAATTAAGCCTCCTAAACCTTCCATGCCTAGATCTACCAGAACCCCTCTACCATCTAATACTTCCTGGATTCCGTCTTTGCCTACTTCCCCAGTCCAGAGTACATCTGACTCCTCCCCCTGGAAACTAATTAAAGGAACCTTTATGGTACTGAACTCCACACAGTCAGAACTCCTTGTATTTCAGCCCAGGTCTTTGACAGCCCTGTAAATTATTGTGTAATGGTGCAGATACTCTCCAGGGTACTCTATCATAATGCCTAATCATTTGAAGGTCTACTAGGGGGACAAACAACCCGATATCAAGGGGAACCATTGTCCCTTACTCTAGCCATCCTATTGGGGATAGGAGCTGCTGCAGGAGTGGGTATGGGAACAGCTTCTATGATGCGTGGTTAACAACAAATGGCCCAATTAGAAACAGCAATAAATCAAGACTTGAAGACGTTAGAGGCCTCCATCACAGCTTTGCAGGAATCCTTAACCTCTCTCTCTGAAGTTGTTTTACAGAACAGGTGAGGATTAGACCTCCTCTTGATGAGGGAGAGGGCCTCTGTGTTGCACTGAGAGAAGAATGTTGTTTTTATGCTGACCATATTGGAGTTGCAAAATAATTCATGAGTAAATTAAGAAAATACCTTGAAGAGCGCCAGAGAGAATGGGAGATTCAACAAGGGTGCTTTGAGTCATGGTTAACCCAGTACCCCTGGTAACTACACTAATATCAGACTTAGCTGGACCCCTGATCATCCTTATGGTGTTGCTAACTGTGGGACCTTGTTTGCTTAACCACATAGTTTCCTTTCTCCAGGCTCAGATTAGGCAGGTGAAACTCATGATAATCAGACAGAAATATGCTGCACTGGTAGGAATAGAATGTGAAACCCCACAATAATTTTGATTCATTACTTTTAAGATTAAAAGTAGTCAGAAAAAGGGGTGGGAAATGAAAGAATAAAAGAAATTGAAATTGAAACGTAAAGAACCAGGTTTTGTACATTTTCCAAGCTGCACTCAGAACCTGAAATTCCTGTGGCACTTAAGACAATTCCCAGATCTTCCCATTAGATGTGTGTTGAAATCTTCCCTGACCACCTCGTTACTTAACCACCCCTTCCCAGAAACCATGCAGATCTGCACGTATACATCTCAGTGCTTCAACCAATCAGTTTAAATGTATACTCCTTCTCACGGCTGACCAATCACCCGCTGCCCAACCTGTTCCCGCCAATGAATGTGCTAATCATGTTTTAGAGTTATTATTTGATTTTCCCGCGGTATATGATGATTTTCTAAAGGAGGCTATGATGTATGTAAAGTCCCTGCCCTCTCTAAAGAATGTATATAAACTCTGCTCAAGTTGTTCTCGGGGCTCTTTGTTCTTTGCTCCTCTGAAGTGAGCTCTGAGCCTCAGCATGCTGGACCCCCAATAAACCCTTTGCTGTGGCATGAGACAGTCTCTTGGTGGTCTTTTCCTCCGAAGTTCGCCCGACCTTTTCAGTTCCTGACTTCCGTCAAGTGAGAATAGGGATCATTTGGGTCAAATGAGTTCTTCAAAGCCCTACAGTGGATAGCCCATAGGTGCTTGGGTTTTCTCATGACTCCAAATCACATAGAAAATCTACACCTGACAGTCATTAGGCCTCAAATTGGAGAAGCAGAGCAGTATTAAAGGCAGGCTTATTTGATCACTCCTGGTTCAAAGGAAGGGTGTTTAGGCCACCCTGACTTTTGGCAAATGAGGGGCAATGGAGCTTATTTTGGACACTGTCTTGGGCTGCACCCCTCATGGAAACTTCCAGCCAGAGGTTATGATGCGTGTCTGTGTAGAAGAAGATGAGGCCCATGTGGGAGTGTTTTGATTTAAATTGTGGTCATATGTGTGTTAGCTGGAAGAGATTACTGGGTCCTCCTGCCCCTGAACTCTGGTGTGACTCCTTTTAGACACTGTGTCCTGGAACTGAGCTTAGTGAAGTATTGCCATGAGTTGTGTTGGGATTTGAGGAGGCCATGCATGAGAGTCGCCCTTGGAACCTGAGATGTAGGCCCAGGGTAGCTTTCCACAGAGCACTGGGAATCTCAGTCAGGATACCACAAGATTTTATTCTGAAAGACTTGGCAGCCATAGTTGAGATCAAAACACTCATGGATCTCAATTGTAGACCTCAATGAGCCTGGCTTCAGGTGACCTTTTGGACACTCTTTGGGAAGCCTTGCCTGTGAGAGCTCTCCAGAGTTTTCATTGAAATGATCATACTCACCATTTAATGGTTCCTGCATGAATTGAAATCCACTGTGCCTCCAACTTCATCCTTGATAAATGGCTAGATAAATAGTTTAAATTTTTGAAATCCCATGAACAGGTGGCATACAGAACCTTTGGATGTCCTATTTCTGATCATGAGTGTACCAGACAGTGCCTTGATTGATTGGGTTTAATGAAAATGGTGTAGAACCGAGATGCCAGTAATTTGGAGCCTGATGAGTAGAGGGCCTAGAGCAGCGGTAGGCAGGTGTGTGATAAAACATCTGTGATGGGGCCATGTGGATCTGCCTTTGGATTCCAAATGTCATGAGACGGACATGGTGCAGCCAGGAGACTATTATAAGTAAACACATCTTGTTATATGGAGAGGTTTTAGGGTAATTTACAGAATCAGGTTGCTATGGTCAAGGGAGCAAGCTATGTGGTATAGAGGCCGGTTTCATGAATGCTCATGTGTGAGCCACGACATGTGATAGAACTCCCTCCAGCACTGTGTCCCAGTTGAACTCCTTGTATTTCATGAAGCAAATACAAAACTCGCAGTGCAGCAGCAAGAAACACCAGGAAAAGTGGAGGATTACTAAATGGCTTCACAGTCCACACGGGCTGACACTTAGACCACTGTGTCCCAGTTGAACTCCATGTATTTCGTGAAGCAAATACCAAAGTCGCAGTGCAGCAGCAAGAAACACAATGAAGAGTGGAAGAGGAACAAATGAATATACAGTCCACGCGGGGACACACTTAGCCCCAAGTGGCCATAGTATACCTACAAAGAGAGAATTCAGCACTGCTCCCTCATGTTCATTGGAATATTACAATTTATGTCCTCCAGGTCACATAGATGCTGACCCAGCTTTGATCGTCTCACTAGAAGGAAGCAAAAGCTCCTGAAAACAACATATATTTCAAGTGCCCAAACTCAGAGGCAGTTTCTCAAGAAGTCTTTAGGCCAGCAGAGCTCTGTGATTGTGGAGTGCTTACCCTGTCCCTTACTTTTGAAAACTCCTCTACCACCTCCATGGTTGTGAACTCCTGATCAAATTCCATTTCAGATATGTATTCACATAATTTCTATCTCTTTTCCTCTAATTGTGTCTTACTTGGGGCGAAGGTAATGTCAAGGGATTGTTCTGGATGAGAGTGGGAAGATTTTTCTGAAGCACATATTTGCATACACATTGAATTCATTTTCCTATTTTCCATTCAAAATACTGAATCACTGACATTAACACATACCCTACTAGACTCTGACTACTAATCCTAATATGTTGGAGAAAAATACCCCCAAAAGAATAGAACTACAAGCAGTTCAGAGGAGGCATGGTGGATAGTTGGGCTTGCCTTTTGAATTATATAGTGTAGGAGTTTTAAATCTTGTCAATTTTTTTTTGAAATAGTTCTCCATGTATTTTAAAAGTTAAGAAATATGTGAATTCCTGTCTCCCTTACTCTGAAGCCTATTCAGCACCTGTATTTTTATATGCACATTTAGAATCCTACCTGTTACCACACGTACATTCTTGTGTGGTGGCTGAATTGGCGGATACAAATTGTGAAAAGGGATCACTCCTCCTAAACGCTGTTGGAACTGAAAATTCAACCTGTGGGTGAGCTTCCTAGTTAAACAACATTATACATAAATCGATGTTCAGTAAAATGAATTTATTTGGATCTGTGGATGATATATATTTCATGGTGATTTTAAATTGGCATATAGTGCTACTTTTTAATGTCTGTGAATGTTTGTGTGTGTGAGTGTGTATATATATATATATATATATATATATATATATATATATATATATATATATACTCTCCAGATTTTTCAAAATATGAAATATATGTGTATTATTTTACACATCCTAAATTTTTCATATTCATGAATGTGGATTTATAATCATCTTTTCACAAGATTATTCTCAGAAATATTCACATACCCTACTAGACTCTGACTACTAATCCTAATATGATGGAGAAAAGTAACGCAAACAGAATAGAAATACAAGCATTTCAGAGGAGGCATGTTGTATATTTGGACTTGCCTTTTGCATGATAAATGGTAGGTGTTATAAATCTGGTCAATTTTCAATTGAAATAGTTCTCCATGTGTTTTTAAAATTAACAAATATATGAATTCCTGTCCCTTTCTCTGTAGCCTATTCATCACATGTATTTTTATATGCATTTATAGTATCCTACCTGGTATCACATGTACATTTTTGTGAGTTGGCTGACTTGGTAGATACAAATTGTGAGAAGAGATCACTCCTCCAAATCGTTGTTGGAACTGAAAATTCCACCTATAGGGGAGCTTCCTAGTAGAAAAACATTATACATAAACTCATGTTCAGTAAAATAAATATTTTTGCATCTTTGGATGATATATATTTATAGATGAATTTTGAGTGGCATATATATTGCTACTTTTTAATGTCTGTGTGTGTGTTTTGTGTAAATATATATATATATATATATATATATATATATATATATATATATATATACACTCTCCAGATTTTTGAAAATATGAAATATATGTGTCTTATTTACACTCGCTAAATTTATTCATGTTCATGGACTTGGATTTATAATCAACTTTTCACAAGATTATTCTCAGAAATATTCATCCACCTGAAAAACAGATTTAACTAATATTTCTACAGTAACTGACCAAGTTTAACATCAATGCACCTTGATTCCGATATGACAAGCTGTGCATTTTGACGTTCATTTTTATTAAACCCTGGTACATTAATATTTATTCGTATTATGGACATCATAGGATATATATTTCATCCACAAATTCACAAATTTATGGGCATTTGTTTCACTTTCAATCAATTCCCGCTTCAGAACACATGTATTCCTCCAGGTGTCTTGACTGGTCTTTTCATGTGACTTCTACCCAAACATATTATTTTCAATTTCCATAATCAATTTTGAAGCAAAACTCACACCCTTTATGATAAACCATAACCCTAATATTACAAATAGATGTATAATTGGTTTGAATGAATGTATGTTTATCAATATAAAATTTTCTTTATATTTTCAGATATCACTTCAATCCATTTTTTAAAGTTGAAACCAATTATATTCTTTATTCACACTATTGTCTATTCATACATTTTCTCTATATTCAGAGACACAGGGTGCACGTATTTGTACCCCCAATACTAATTTATATGTCTTCAACATATTGCTTCCAGAAATGGTGGAAGAAATACTCATGTCACCTGATATAAATATACATTTTTTCAGTGTAATATTCTGGACACAAAACGCAAATGTCACACTTATGATTGTACCAAATCCTAAATAGGAAGTGAGCATGGATTACTAAAACCATCCATGTCCAGGTTGCCTAATGCTCTCAAATGTCTATCCTGTCGGTGACTACATATTTGTTTCTTCCTAAGATTATATATTAAATCTCAACCTGTTGAAAGTGTCTAATCCTATCACTCACTTTATACTTTGCATGATTTCCTAATGTTTCTATTGATAAATGCTTTCCTACATATTTTTTCCAGTTCATCACTGTGACCAACTCTTCACATGTGCTGACATTTACATTCACTCTCTAACCAAAACTCTATTGCTAAAGTACTTTTGGTCCAAATCCTATTCTCACTCTTCTATCTAAACATACACTATCTTCCTAATCCTACCGACTATCCCTTTTTGACTGGATGTTTTCTTACACATTCAATCAACCAAGGTACATGTTCCTTTGCCATTATATATCGATTTATCTGAGATATCTGTGCAGAACATTGTTCAAAGCTAAGTTTCCCACTCCAGTGCCCAGTGCACTTCTGGGCTTCAAATCTTATCTAGAATTCCATTGTCATACTTATATTTCACCTCTATATTCTTATAAATACCACAGGATCCCAATATTATTATTCATCCAGCAGAATGATTCCTAACACAAATCGAACCTGTTATTAACCCTAACCATATACTGTTCCCTCAATCTATCTTTACAAAAGAGCAGGACTGAGTTGGTCTTACAATACAAAAATGTAGGGAGACTTTCACCTGCTGAGAAGCTCAAAGGTCTGTGCAGATATAATCCCTGTAGAAGATATAGGGAACTATGAAGTACCTGAGAGAGAAAAAGTCATCTTCAATTGCAAACAACCTGGTCATGATGAAGGGATGTGTCTGAATCAGCCTCTATCTTCTTAATGTAGAGAAGATGGACCAACCCAGGCCTATGTAGAGAGCTGTTCCCAGGTGCCTATGGTTGATATAACTTTCTATCTTGTGAAATTGTAACAGGAAATAGGGGCAGCCTCCATCTCATGAGACCCTTGGAAGCAGCTGTTAGGACAAAGTGGTTGCAAAGGCAGCAAATTCAATCAGTTCCAGAAAGAAGTGACCTCATCTAATTTTCTTGGTGAAGGAACACTCTAAACTTGGAATCCAGGCACCCAGAGGCAGTCCCAGTTCCAGTCCCAGTGGGCTCACTTGTTTAGATTTACAGAGGACAGAGTCCGTCTTTCTTGGTAAATACTGATGTGAGTATGGCCAAATGCCAGGTGAGCTCTGAAGAGGGGCCTTTCCTGAGAAAGCAGGTAGTGTATCACTGCTGGTCCCGGACAATTTCACAGAGTTAGCCAAAGAGACCTGATCTGAGACAGGACAGGCCGTTTCGGGGGAACATAAAATGGTCCACCAGTCAGAGGGCTCTGCAGATAGTCACATACCTACTTGGAGGAAGGAGGTGCCTTTGTGGTTGTGGGTGTGAGTTTGTGGTTTTGTCTCATGTTCTGAGAATAGGTAGGAAAGGCAGTTTGTTTGGTTTGGAATGGACTGTGTCTACTGAGTGCTTTGACAAGGCAAGTGTTTCTATGTCTGTGTATCCCACCGTGTCTGTGGTTGTAGATATTAGAAAAGAGAATGCATCAATGGATTTGTCATGTCTAGTAGAAAGCTTCTCAGCATTCATCCTGCCTAATTTATGAATGGACTGTGGATTGCCTTATGGATGTGCAACACCTACTATCTTCCAAAGTTCCTGTTTTCTTCGTAGAATTATGGCCACTCTTCAGAATAGGCTTATGATTTTATGTCCACCATATGAACCACCTCCAAGATCTGTGACATGGCTATGTACTGGATAGCTGAAGGGAATGAGAGCATGTCAGAAAACACAGATATCATTGGGACCAGGAGACTCTCAATGGAGAAACCCTGCTTTGGGTCTTTTGCTTACCTATTTGTCTGTTGCCCTGAATGTCAGGAAGTTCTTTGACTCAGGCCACCCCTTTTTGAAGCCTGAAGAAAACAGTTTTCAAATGAAAATGAATGGGCATCACCTTGGGCTCTTTGCTTAATTGCTTTAGAATGGGATGTGTCTGAATCAGCCTCTTGGCCCTGTGTGAGGCTGTGGCTTTGATTCTCAGCACCTGATGGGTCTAAAGAAGGATCCCATGTGTGCATCCAAAACCAAAATGGCCAAAAGAGCGGTCATTGTGGATGGAGTCTCTCGTCTTCCTCTGTAATGTTCCTGCCTCCATCAAGTGAGAATAGGGCTCCTTTGGGTCAAATGAGTTCTTCAAAGCCCTGCAGAGTCTAGCCCATAGGTGCTTGGGTTTTCTCATGACTCCCATTTACAAAAAGAATCTATACCCCACAGTCACTAGGCCACAAATTGCAGAAGTGGAGCAGTATTAACGGCAGGCCTATTTGATCACTCCTGGTTCACAGGAAGGGAGTCCGGGCCTTTAGGCATATGAGGGGTAAGGAAGCTTCTTTTGGACATTGTCTTGGGCTGTGCCCCTCATAGAATCCTCCAGCCAGAGGTAATGATGAGTGTCTATATGGAAGAAGATGAGGTCCATGTGGGAGTGTTTTGGTTTTAATTGTGGTCACTTGTGTGGCGGTTGGAAGAGATGAATTGGTCCACGTGGGCTGGAACTCTGGCGTAATTACCCTTAGAGACTGCATTCTGGAACTGATCTTAGAGAAGTATTGCAATGAGTTGTGTTGGGATTTTAGGAGGCCACGCATGAGGGTAGTTCTTGGAAAATGAGTCTTGACCCAGGGTTGCTTTCCACAGAGCACTGGGAATCTCAGCCAGGATATCACATGATTTTATTCTGAAAGACTTGGCAGCAATAGTTGAGAGTCAAATCAAACATGGACCTCATATTGTAGACCTCAATGGGCCTGGCTTCATGTGAACTTTTGGCCACTCTTTTGGAAGCCTTGCCTGTGAGAGTTCTCGGGAGCATTCATTAAAATGAGTTTCCTCAACATTTAATGGTTCCTGAATGAATTGAAACCCACAGTGCCTCCAAATTCATCCTTTAAAAATGGTTAGATAAATACCATGAAATGTTTAAAATTCCCATGAGCAGGTGGCACTGGAAAACCTTTGGATGTCCTGTTTCTGATTATGAATATACCAGAAGGTGCCTTGATTGACTGGTTTTCATGAAAATGGTATAGAAAAGAGATGCAAGTAAGTTCGAGCCTGCTGAGTAGTGGACCTAGAGAAGTTGTGGGCAGGTGTGTGATAAAAAATCTGTGGTTTGGCCATGTGGATCTGCCTTTGGCTTCCAAATGGATTATGACTGATATGGTGCAGCCAGCAGACCCTTCTCTGAAAAGGCATCTTGTTATATGTAGGAGTTTCAGGGCAATGTTCAGAATCAGGTTGCTATGCTGAAGGAGGCAAGCTGGTGGGATAGAAGCATGGTTGGTGCATTTTCCTGCAGACCCTGACCCACCACACGTGACAGAACTCGCTCCAGCACTGTGTCCCAGTTGAACTCCTTGTTTCATGAAGCAAATGCCAAATTGCGAGTGCAGCAGCAAGAAACAGCACGAAAAGTGGAGGATGACCAAATGGGTTCACAGTGCACACGGGGAGACACTTAGCCCCCATTGGTCAAAGTTTACCTACAAAGAGAGAATTTAGCAATGCTGCCTCATGTTCATTGGAAAACAAGAAACCATGTGCTCACAAAGGTCACAAAAATGCAGACCCAGCTTGGATGGTCTCACTACAATGGAAGCTAAAGCTCCTGACAACAACATATATTTCATGTGCCCAACCTCAGAGGCAGTTTCTTAAGAACTCTTTAGGCCAGCAGAGCTCCATGTTTGTGGAGAGTTTACATTGTCCCTTAATGTTGGAAACTCCTCTACCTTCTCCAAATTTGTGAAAATTGAGCAGTTTCCATTGCAGATATGTATTCACAGATTTTCTAACTCTTCTCCTCTAATTGTGTCATACATGGGGCGAAGGTAATGTCAAGGCATTGCTCTGGATGAGAGTGGGAAGATATTTGTGTAGCACGTATTTGCATACACATTGCATTCATTTTTAATTTTCTATTCGAAATACTGAATCCCTGACACTATCCCATACCCTACTATGTTCTGACTACTAATCCTAATATGATGGAGAAAAATACCCAAACAGAATAGAAATAAAAGCAGTTCAGAGGAGGTATGCTGCATACTTGGACTTACCTTTTGCATGATAAATGGTAGGTGTTATAAATCTAGTCAATTTTTAATTGAAATAGTTCACCATGTGTTTTTAAATTAAACAAATATATGAATTCCTGTCTCCCTTTCTCTGTAGCCTATTCATCACATGTATTTTCATATGCACTTATAGAATCCTACCTGGTATCACATGTACATTTTTGTGAGGTGGCTGACTTGGCAGATACAAATTGTGAGAAGAGATCACTCCTCCAAATTGCTGTTGGAACTGAAAATTCCACCTATAGGGGAACTTCCTAGTAGAACATCATTATACATAAACTCATGCTCAGTAAAATAAATATTTTTGCATCTGTGGATGATATATATTTAAAGATGAATTTCGATTGGCATATATATTGCTACTTTTAAATGTCTGTGTGTGTTTTTTTTTGTGTGTGTGTGGGTATGTGTGTGTGTGTGTGTGTGTGTGTGTGTGTGTATATATATATATATATATATATATATATATATATATATATATATATACACACTCTCCAGATTTTTCAAAATATGAAATATATGTGTCTTATATACACTCTCTAAATTCATTCATGTTCATGCATGTGGATTTATAATAAACTTTCCAAAATATTAGTCTCAGAAATATTCATCCACCTTAAATACATATTTGTTTCCTAGTACTGAAAACTAACTTCAGTGAATGGTGCATACAAATGTTAATAATTCTACAGGAACTGATCCAGTCTATCACCAATGCAAGTAGATCCCAATGGGACATGATATATAATATGATGTTCATTTATATTCAACACTGGTACATTATTATTTCCTCAGTTTTTGCTCATCATAAGATATGTATTTCATCCACAAGTTCACAAATTTGTAGGCATTTCTTTAAACTTTAATCACTTCCTACTTCACAACACATGTATTGTCAGGGTTTCTTGACTGGTCTTTTCATGAGACTTCTTTCCAAACACATTATTTTCGATTTCCATAATCACTTTTGAAGTAAAACTCACACACTCTTCATGATAAACCAAAACACTAATATTGACATTAGATGAATAACTGGTTGGAATGAATGATTGTATATGCATATAAGATTTCCAGTAATTTTTCAGATATCAGTTCATCCCATTATATTAAGTTGGAACAAGTTATATTACTTATTCACAG
The DNA here is from genome assembly GCF_048772815.1 of Callospermophilus lateralis. Classification (NCBI taxonomy): domain Eukaryota; kingdom Metazoa; phylum Chordata; class Mammalia; order Rodentia; family Sciuridae; genus Callospermophilus; species Callospermophilus lateralis. The sequence continues at coordinate 606,570 of NW_027513408.1, forward strand.
TATGGTCTATTCATGCTTTATCTCTATATTCATAGACATAGGGTACACCTCTTTGTACGCCCAATACTAATTTTATGTCTTCAGTATATTGCTACCAAAAATGGTGGAAGAAATACTTATGTCACCTGATCTACATATACATATTATCACAATAATATTCTGGACAAAAATGTAAATGTTACACGTATGATTGAACCAAGCAAAGCCTAAATGAAAAGTGAACATAGATTACTAAAAACATCCATGTCCAGGGTGCCTAATGCTCTCAAATGTCAATATTATTGGTGACTTCATATTTGTTTCTTTCTAAGATTCAACCTCAAGCCTGTTGAAAATGTCTAATCCTCTCACTCACTTTATACTTTCCCTGATTTTGTAATATCTTTATTGATATCTTCTTTTCTACATGTTTTCCCCACTTCATCCTCGTGACTGGCTCTTCATATGTGCTGACATATACATTCACTCTCTAACTGAAATCCTATTGCTAAAGAACTTTTGTTCCAAATCATATACTCACTCTTCTTCCTAAGACGACCGACTATCTTCCTAATCCTACCGACTATCCCTTTTTGAAGGGATGTTCTCTTCTACATTCAATCTTCCAAGGTACAAGGTCCTATGCCATTGTATATCAAATTATCTGAGACATCTGTGCAGAACATAATTCAAAGCTAAGTATCCCAATCAAGGGCCCAATGCCTTTATGGGTTTAAAATCATACATGGATTTCTGTTTTCATACTTATGTTTCACCTCTACATTCTTGTAAATATACCAGGTTCCCAATACCATTATTCATCCAGAAGAATGATTCCTAACACAAATCGAAATCAAACCTGTTATTAACCCTAAACATACACTGTTCCCTCAATCTCATTTTACAGAAGAGCAGGGACAAAGTTGTTCTTACAATACAGAAAAGTAGGGGACCTTCCACCTGCTGAGATCCTCAAAGGTCCATGCAGAAATGATACCTGGAGAAGTTGTAGACAGGTATGAAGGACCTGAAAGAGCAAAAGTCATCTTCGATGACAAACCACCTGGTCAGGATGAAGGGATGTGTCTGAATCAGCCTCTCTCTTCTTATTGTGGAGAAGATGGACCAAACCAGGCCTGTGTGTGTGCCTATGGTTGATATACCATTCTAAATTGTGAAAGTGTCAGAGGAAGAAGGGGCAGCCTCCATCTCATGGGGCCCTTGGAATCAACTGTTAGGACCAAGTGGTTGCCAAGGCAGTGACCTCATTCAGTTCCAAAGAAAGTGTCATACCTCATTTCCTTGGTGATGGAACTCTCTGAACTTGGTATCTAAGAAGCCAGGCACCCAGATGCAGTTCCAGTCCCAGTCCCAGTGGGCTCACTTGTTTGGATTTACCAAGGAGAGAGTCAGTCTTTCTTGGTACCTACTGATGTGAGGATGGCCAAATGCAGGAGAGCTCTGAAGAGGGACCTTTCCTGAGAAAGCATGTAGTGGCTCACCACTTTTTCCTGACAACTTCACATAGTTGGCCAAGGAAACCAGATCTGAGAGAATACAGGCCATTTCGGGGGAACATAGTATTGCCCACCAGTCAGAGGACACTCCGGATAGTCACAGACCTACTTAGGGGAAGGAGGTGCCATTGTGAGTGTGGGTGTGTGGTTTTGTCTCTTGTTCTGAGAATAGGTAGGAAAGGCGGTTTGTTTGGTTTTCAGTGAACTATTTCTAGTAAGTCATTTGACAAGGTGAGTGTTTCTATGTCTGTGTATCCCACTGTGTCCGTAGTTGTAGACATGAGAAAAGACAATGCAACAATGGATGTGTCCTGTGTAGTAGAAAGATTCCCAGCATTCATCCTGCCCAATTTATAAATGGACTGCAGCTTGCCTTATGGATTGGCAAAACCTACTACCTTCCTAAGTCCCTGTTTTTTTCCTGAATTCTGGCAACTCTCCAGAATAGTCTCATTGTTTTGTGTCCAAGATATGTACCAACTCCAAGGTCTTTGACATGTCCATGTACTGGATACCTGAAGGGAATGGCCAGTATCTCAGAAAACTCAGATATGAGTGTGACCAGAAAAGTCTCAGTGGAGATACCATGCTTTGGGCCTTTTGCTTACCTATTGTTCTGTTGCCCTGAATGTCAGGAAGATGTTGGGCTCAGGCTACCCCTTTGTGAAGCCTGAAGAAAACAGTTTTCAAATGGAAATGAATGGGCATTACCTGTGGCTCTTGCTAAATTGCTTCGGAAAGGGATGTGTCTGAATCAGGCTCTTGGCCCTGTGTGAGGCTGTGGCTTAGATTCTCAGCACCTGATGGATCTAAAGAAAGATCCCATGTGTGAAACCAAAACCAAATTCGCAAAAAAATTCAGTCATTGTGAATGAATTCTATTGCCTTTCTCTGTTAGGTTCCTGAAATCAATCAAGTGAGAATAGCGATCCTTTTGGTCAAATGAGTTCTTCAAATCTCTGCAGAGGTGCTTGTCTTTTCTCATGACTCCAGTTCACATAAAGAATCTAAACCCCACAGTCAGAAGGCCTCAAATTGGAAAAGCGGAGCAGTATTAATGACAGGCCTATTTGATCACTCCTGGTTCACAGGAAGGGTGTCCTTCCCACCCTGACTTGAGCCAAATGAGGGGCAAGGGAGCTTATTTTGGACACTCTTTTGGAATGTGCCCCTCATGGAAAGCTCCAACCAGAGGTTATGATGAGTGTCTATAAGGAAGAAGATGGGGCCATGTGATAGTGTTTTGTTTTTAATTGTGTTCATTTGATTGGCGGTGTGAAGAGATCACTGGGTCAACCTGGGCTTGAACTCTGGTTTGATTCCCCTTAGAGACTGCGTTCTGGAATTGACCTCAGAGAAGTATTGCCATGAAAAGTGTTGGGATTTTAGGAGGCCACGCATGAAAGTCACCCTTGGAAACTGAGATCTAGGCCCAGGGTGGTTTTCCAAAGAGTACTGGGAATCTCAGCCAGTATATCACATGATTTTATTCTGAAAGACTTGGCATGGATAGTTTTGAGTCAAAACACACATGGACCTCACATTGGAGACCTCAATGCGCCTGGCTTCATGTGACCTTTTGGCCACTCTTTTGGAAGCCTTGCCTGTGAGAGTTCTCCAGAGCTTTCTTTGAAATGAACTTCCTCAACATTTAATGGTTCCTGAATGAATTGAAACCCACAGTGCCTCCAACTTCATCCTTGAAAAATGGCCAGATAAATACCATGAAATTTTTAAAATTCCCATGACCAGGTGGCACTGGAGAACCTTTGGATGTCCTGTTGCTGATCTTGAGTGTACCAGAACCTGCCTTAATTCACTGGGTTTCATGAAAATGGTGTAGAACAGAGATGCCATTGAGTTATAGCCTGCAGAGTTGTGGGCCTAGAGAAATGGTGTGCAGTTTTGTGATAATACATCTGTGTTTTGACCATG